>NC_064818.1:43681327-43858325 GCF_023721935.1 Panthera uncia
TTTCCTTTCCTTTCCTTTCCTTTCCTTTCCTTTCCTTTTCTTTCCATTTTTAAAAATTTTATTTTTGAGTAGACTTCACACCCAACATGGGGTTTGAACTCATGACCTTGAGGTTTAGAGTTGAATGTTCTACTGACTGAGTCAGCCAGGTGCCCTGAATTATACACTTTAAAATGTGAATTTTATGCATGTGAATTATATCTCAACAAGGCTGTTATAAAAATACTATTCTGATAAAGATAATTTTATGCATGTGAGTTATATCTCAATAAGGCTATTATAAAAATATTATTCCAATAATGGATTTATACTTCATCAGACTGCCAGAGGCATCATAATACATAAAGGAATACAGACCCCTTTCTCTTTACCTGGAGATATACCCCCTCCTCCAATTATTACCTAGAAAACTCCAGGACATTTTTCCAAAACCCAGCTCAAATATTTCTTCAATAAAGCCTCTTTCCACTTGCCTGGGCAGTTGATTTTGTGTGTTGCTAGAATGCTTCCATGTATCTCTTATACTCTAAGCCCTGTGTTTGTTATTGACTGTCTCTAGGTTGATAATTCTTCTGGGCAGGTATAATGGCAGGTATACAGACAAGGTATATCTTTGTATCCCTAGAACCTGGCATGACGCCTGGCACACAGTGGATGGTCTTCTGATTAGTGAATGAATAATGAGGCTTTAGTGTGGCATAAGAAATACATTAGGAGGAGGGTGTTAAAGGGAGAAGGAAAGAAGAATTACTTGGTTTTTTTTTTCTACTGAAATCGGCAAGTAGACCCAACCTTCTAAAAAGGTACGTAAGTGCCTTTTGCTAAGGTTGTATTTTGATCAACAATCCACCATATATTCAAATACACCTCCCTTTCCTCCAAGGAAATTAAATTTTAATCAGCAAACTTATCAATGTGTGCATTTTATTATATGTAAACGTATCTCAAAAAATGAGAAAAATTGAGACAAATAATTTAAACATAGGAGAAAAACATGTAAATGGCATAATGACCAAAGAACTAAATAACTTCTAATAATCAAGGGACGATGCCAGTGTAGCACATGCTCACATGCCACACGGGAGCTGGAGCTAAAAACCCTCTAAGTTCAGGGGAAGAAGTCACTGAGAGCCTCTCCATAGTGTATTCTGTGTAGTATTTGGATAGGTTGAGAGGATGGCAGCATTGTAGCCAGGGACAATCGTAAGGACAGAGGCATAGAAGTGGGGAAAAGGAAGACATGTTCAGGGAGGGTCAGGTAGGTCACCCTTAAGAGCATTTCACGTGAGAAATGTAAGAGTCTTGAGGAAGAATAGCAGTGGTTGGGATGGTCGTGGAAGGTGTGAGCCAATCAGACTGCAGGGATTAGGGGACCGATTGGATATAAGAGGGTAATGGAGGAGTAAAAAAAAAAAAAAAAAAAGAAATACTCGTCTTAGTTAATTGGTAGAAAAATGGAACCGAGAAGGGAACAGGGCAAGTTATTTCTGGAGATAGTAAATAATTCTAATTCCGTTGGTTAAAAATAATCAGGCTTATGTTTTGCATCTACACATTTAAGAATAAGTTACATATTTGTAGAAATGAAAGCGTGGTTTTTACACTTAATCACACTTTACAAGATAAAATGCATTTCTAAGAAAATACTGTGTTTTCAAGAAAATATAATTTTGCCATCTTTTCTGCACGTGTGTGTTTTTCTTTCTTAGATTCCAAGATAGTCAGTGATGCCGTACTTCGAGACTTACTTGCATACGTGTCTTCAAAACATTCCTATCTCCGAGATCTTCCTCAGAGGCAGCCTCAGAAAGTGAGCAGTGTAGAATTTGTAGAATTGGAGGAGCTGCAGCCGGACATGTTAGTCCATGCGGTGCTGAGGGTTGTTGATATCACTATACTGACAGGTAAACACTGGGGGCCCCTTCTCAATTTTAGATTATAAAATAATTAAGATACAAGACTTTCTTAGGATATCATTTGGGTATCACGGTTGTATTTATGATGAGACATTAGAGTATGGTGTCACCTGTGAGAGAGTAATGCCAACTAAAATATTTCTTTTCCAGAGGCATTATACAGTTATAGAGGACAGAAGCAAAGGAAAGTTATGTTAACAGTGGAACAGGTCCAAGGTCAACATTATGTGCTTGTATTATGGGGTCCTGGAGCAGCCTGGTACCCTCAACTTCAAAGGAAAAAAGGTAAATACACCAAAAAGCATTTAATCTATTTATAGTTAGGTAAATGATTAATGCTTATGAGCTTCAGATGAGGAACTTCTTAAGAGATTAAGAAGGTCTGTGTTTGAAATAGTAGGTGGTCATAATTGACTATTCTTCTTCAGATTTCTTCTGTTATAATTTTATACCTCCTGTAAGCAGTTTAGTGATCTGAAAAGTCCTCTATAATTAATGGTGGTAGAATAAAAGCTTCTACTTATTCCCAGGTATACTACTTTACCTTTTTAGCGAAGGTCTTATCTCCTTCAGGAAATGTTCTTTAAAATTGAATTCTGGAGAAGCTTCTACAGTTTTTATTCAGCCAAAGTACCCTGATAAATAAACTTCTCCCTGGTTATAAGGCAGATGTTAGGGGAGCTGCATTAACCCTTTCAAGTCTCAATGTTACTGTTTAATAAATGAGTGCATTCCAGGCTTTTATACCAGTTGTTCTAAAAGCGCGGACTATTAGCCATCCATACAATGTTCGTGTTTAAAATATGACCTACGATTCCATTTTCTTTAAAACAGGAGTTAATAATAATTTATGATGTATTTAATTAAATGGAATTGATGTTTCAAGAAAATGATGTATCTTCATTTTGATATTGTGAGATTCTTTAGTTGTGATAGTCAGAGACAGTTTAATTAGTGGCTTACCAGTCATTTTATCCTGCTAAATTAATCTACAGATTGATTAGGTGTGTGACTTTTTTTTTTTTACCCCAAAGAGTTAATGCCTCTTCCCAAACTTCTACCTACAAAATAATTATCTAAGGATACGATCTGTCACATTCTCTCTTTTAATCATTAATAGCCCATAACCAAGATTTGAGATAAGTCTGACTTTTGACTTTCATGTTAGGATCAAACAGCAATAAATATTTGTTCAGTTGAGAAATCCGACAAACACGTGTCAGTGGTAGACCAGCCATCATTATTGACCATTATGTCAGAGCTGGGAACATGAGTCTAGTGCATGCGGGACAAAATGTAGGTCAAAGGTGTTATTCCATTGATGATAGAGCTGTAGCCAAGCATACTGCTCTGGGCTTAATGTGGCTATTCTTTGAAATATAGAAGAATATAGTAGTTCTTTGGTTAATAGAAGAGACATTCCAGTTGTCTCTAGATAATTCTATGGTATTTAGGTTAATATTGAAAATTTGTGAGTCCAGGAATTAAGATACAGTTGTTCTTTGTTCACTCATTAATTTAGCACACTTTATTCATTGCCATCACTTTTAAGTTATGATAATCCACCTCAATACCTCAAGATTATTCTTTTTAAAATAGGATAATACCAATTTTGAAGGATCATCTAAGTAAGTAATTCTCCCTTCAGAAATGGGTAGCATTTTATGTATTCATTTAGGACTTCTTGAGGCATTCTCTATGTTAACCTCCACACTGGGCACTGGTTTTACTTGTTCCTGAGGATAACAAACTCACATGTAGGTGATATAATCAGAAATGACCGTCAGGTAGTTGTTACTGAATACTGGAAATCACAGAGCTGATATTTTGGGGGAAGAATAATAAGAAATCCCAAATCCACATTCTTTTGAAATATGCATGGGAATTTGGGATGCCTCATATGTAGCAAGTGTTGATCACAGTCTAGGTCCTAATGAGTGTGGACTTCTTAGGGATAAGTGGGTACATAAAATAAGCTATTCAGAAGTGAATGCCATTCTAATGCAATATTCACCTGAAAGTATCTAATAGAAATCTAATAGTTTAAAAATGTAACAAATTGTAGTAAATCACTCTTGTGATATTACTAAATAGGCAGAGTAATGCAAATGATCCCAACATTTGTGATTATACTTCATGCAAAATCATAGTTAGGTCTGCATGGCAGTTTGAAATCTATTCACATCCTTAATTCATGATTCAATATAAAAATGTATTACAAATTGTCTCAATACCAGTCTCCCTCAGACTAGTCCAACCTGCACATGACTCCTCTCTGTTACTTGAACTTGCTGATCTTTTTCCTGGCTTGGATCCTGAATTTACATGTTTCCCTTGTCCAGAGTGCTTTCTCCTGAAGCTCCCTGTGTGGATGGCTCCTTCATTTCTCAGCCCCAATTTCATATTCTTAGAGGGGCCTCACACACATATGCATAACCACTCTCTATCAGATCAACTCTTTGAAGGCCATTTGTGCCACTGAACACAATCAGGATTATCCAGCTTATTTGCTTGCTTGAAAACTGATTTTCTCCATAGATTAAAATTTCTATGAATACAAGCATCCTGCCATGCTTGTTCACCACTGTATGCTCATTACACAGCACTGTGCCTGCCCTCATAGATGTTTTCTTCTTTTTTTAATGTTTATTTATTTTTGAGAGAGAGAGAGAGACAAAGTGTGAGCGGGGAGGGGCAGAGAGAGAGGGAGACACAGAATCCAAAGCAGGCTCCAGGCTCTGAGCTGTCAGCACAGAGCCCAGACGTGGGGCCGAACCTACAAACCGCCAGATCATGACCTGAGCTGAAGTCAGACGTTTAACCGACTGAGCCACCCTCGTGCCCCTGTTTTCTTTATGAATAAATGAAGTAAGAATAAAATACAGATTAAGCAACCAGTCAAAATTCCCAGTCTTTAAGAAGTAAGAGACTCAAGTTTGAGGAGGAAGTAACTTCATTTCAAATGATAAGAAAAAAAAAACACACACACACATTTGAAAATGTCTGTGCACAGAGGTTTTGCAATCCATGGAATGTATTAAGAAATTACATTTAAACTTGGGCACAGAGGGCTTGTAGTTAGAACTGGACCTCTTCTCTGGGTAATTTCAACAATTCAGGGGGATGTATCTGAAGTATACAGGAATGAATGTCTCAGGGTGCAGAGAGCAAGAGCGCTGATGGGTTCAGGGGTTCTTGGGACTGGGAGCTGAAAAGCTTTGTGGGTACCAGGCAGCTTCTCTGTCTGTCTGCTTTATTCACTCCTTGCAGACTTCCTCTGCTTTTCAACCATAGGGAAGGCAGCAGAAGATGGTTACCCTGTAGCTCCTGCTCTTACTTTTCCTTTTAACCTAGACCAGTGCCATTTCCAAATTCCTAGCACGGAAAATCTGATTGCCCGGATTGAATTCTATTCAATCAACTGTGGCCTCAGGGGCAGGGTGGGAAAGTACAATAGGAATGCCTGAGCTTATTTCAGAGGGTGAAGGAGCAGTTGAGAAGGTCATTTGTGGTCTGGGTGGACACAGAAAGGTATTCACTACCAAAGATATGTATGTTCATTAGCCTGGAGAGATGGAAATGATGTTAATATTTAGTTTAAACAGTACATGATAAAATTGAAAATGAAATATATATGTGTATAAAGCATATGCCGTATTGGTGCAATAATGGCAATTAAAAACATGGAAAAAGGAAAAAAATAAGTACATTATATAGTTTCATGTACAGTAGGATCCCATTTTAATAAAGCAGGTATGTAAGTATGTGTATACATTAAAAGAATTGGAAATACTAAATATTAAAGAATTGGAGATACCAAAATGCTATGTGTGTTTTTTTTTCTTTATGCCTCTAGTTTGAATTATATGGATGTGTGAATCCACATTTATTTTTTAAACCTTTAGTAAAAACTTCAAACTTAATATATACAAAATAATATAATGAGCTACAGTACCCATTATCTACTATATTAAAACATTGGCCAATCTTATTTTATCTATTACTGCTCTTTTCTTTTATTGTATAAATATTTTATAGTAAATATATTTTATTTATAATAAGAAATAAAGGAAACTTTTTCCTTTTGGAAAAAGAGCAGGTAATGTTTGAAATATCGAGCTAACAATTTGGGAAAAAGGAGAATTGAGTTTATACTTCATATTTGTGCCAAAATAAATTCCAGATGCATTAAAGTTTCAAATATCTTTTAAAAAAAGAAACTGTGAGTAGTAGAAGAAAATATAAGCAAACTTATTTGGTATCTAAAGATTAGAAGGTTAGGGGCGCCTGGGTGGCTCAGTTGGTTAAGCGTCCGACTTCGGCTCAGGTCATGATTTCGCGGTCCATGAGTTCGAGCCTCGTGTCGGGCTCTGTGCTGACACCTTGGAGCCTGGAGCCTGTTTCAGATTCTGTGTCTCCCTCTCATTGACCCTCCCCCGTTCATGCTCTGTCTCTCTTTGTCTCAAAAATAAATAAACGTTAAAAAAAAAAAAAAGATTAGAAGGTTAAAAAAATGCAGCAACAAGAACCGTACATAAAAATCACCATATACCAAATTAAAAAGAAAGTGAAAAACCAGAAAAAAATATTGCATTTTGTCAGAAGATAATGCAATAAGCAAAAGACAAATATCTGTAAGGATAAATGGGCAAGAGATATGAACAGAAATTCCCCCAAAGAAGAAATAAAAATGGCCAATGAATGTATGAAAAAAATTTACTTACTAGTAATTGAAGGCACACAAATAAAATAATGACAGCCCGTGATTTTTCTCCTGAGAAATTGATAGAGAATATGTGGAGGAACAGCTACTCTCATAAACTATTGGAAATGTAACTTGGCAAAACCTTTCTTGAGGACAACTGATGTGTTTGAAAATCTCAGAATTTGGAATACCTTTCGCCTAATGATTATACTTCTAGGAATTTCTCATGGCTATAGAGATGTAGCTAAAAATATATTTATCACAGTATTGTTATAATAATAAAAAATTGAAAAAACAACCAACATGCTTTAAATAGGGAATTGCTATAATAATTTTTAAGATTTTGGAATATCTGTGCCAAAGTATTGACATATTATGTAGTATTTAAAAATAATATAAAATAACGGGACGCCTGGGTGCCTCAGTCATTTGGGCATCCGACTTCGACTTAGGTCATGATCTCGTGGTTCATGGGTTCGAGCCCTGCATTGGGCTCTGTGCTGACAACTCGGATCCTGGAGCCTGCTTTGGATTCTGTGTCTCCTTCTGTGTCTGTCTCTCCCCTGCTTGCTCTCTCTCTGTCTCTCTGTCTCTCTCTCTCAAAAGTAAATAAACATTAAAAAAAATAATATAGAATAATACTTAAGGACATACAAAATATATTTAACATATTAAGTAAAAATCACATTGAAAACAACTGGATGTCCACAGAAGTGTTAACTGTGTTGATTTGGGGATGTTGAGATTACAGGTGTTATTTATTTGCTTATTTAGCTTCTCTGATTTCTGAGCATGTATTTTATAATAAGACAAGCAAACCATTTTAAAAATAGCGATTGTTTTTAAGCAATAACTTGGAATATATATGCTTTAGCTCTTCCTAACGATGCTCTGTCTGTACAGATTTACCATTTTTAAGACTGTCCATTTTTCCAAAAGAAACTAAGGAAAAAAACTAAGGCAGTGTTGGAGAGGGGTGTGAATTAGATTTATTGCCTGAAGGAAACTAAAAATACTGTTTTATAAAAATAGCTGTTATTATTAGAAAACTTAGTGCTAAGAAATCTTTTTGTTTTATTATAAAGTTGAATTTATTAATATAGAATGTGATTATTTGGAAAGGAGCTCTGTGCTACTGTGGTTTTAAGGATTCAAATTATTACTGATGGAGCTAAAAATACATGCAGTTGTCTCTCAATGCTTTTTTTTTTTTTTTTTTGTCCTGGAAAAATTAGCTAAATAAGAAAACAAAGGTGTTGGAAAATCAGTGAGAGGTATTACTTATGGCAGACATGTGTCCATTTCTATGCCTTCCTATTTTTAAAAATCTTTGCCTGTAGACACCAAAACAGGAAATAGCTACTCTGAAAAGCAGTTAGTTATGATAAATTATGACTGTTTAAGAGACCAGGAAATCTTTAGAAAACATTTTTATTAAAATTATCTCCAGCATCTTTATCCTATTGCCTTAAAACAGCGTTCACATTTTGTCTCTTTACACCCAAATTCCTTAGTGCGATAAATGTTGCATTTAACTGATTTAATCAGATTGATCTATTTAATTTGATTCTGAGCCTAGATTATTTCTTTTTTGGTGACTTTTTGTTTTTGTTTGTTTGTTTGTTTAAGATTATATTTGGGAATTTAAATATCTTTTTGTTCAGCGCAATTACATCCTAGAAAGCTTAGAATTGCATACAACATCTTGGTCATCCTGTGAGTGCCTGTTTGATGATGATATAAGGGCAGTTAAATTTAAAGCAAAATTCCAAAAAAGCATGCCCTCCTTTGTGAAGATGTCAGATTTGGCAACACACTTAGAGGACAAGCGTTCAGGTAAGATCTCTAATATGTAAGACACTGCTAGTTTAAGCTGCCATTTGTGGGGAAAAATGTACAATTGAACATAAAAGTGAAATACAGATCATCATAAATAGCCGAACCAGATATTTGCATCTTCTGAGCTTTCTGCCTACCAATCCTTTGAGGTTAAGTTGTAATTATTAGAGAATTACTTAAAAATATTTTTTGCATATTTATACAAGCCATTCATCATTTAATAAACCGGAAATAGAAAAATGACCCTAACCAGAGTGACTGTTGAGATAAGCATTTTATCAAGTTACTAAGCTGCTACCTGTACATGGTTGTTAAAATTTAGCATTGATATAGAATCCACGCAATTTGCTTACTGCTTAGTAAAATATAATGTACTTTCTGAACTCACGTATTTGTATGTGTATGTGCATATATGGGTATAAAATTAATCCTCAGAAACACTACATGAAAGAATGGCTTTGGAAATGGATTTTATTCACGTACATGCTTTCCATGAACTTAATACCATTAAAGTAATTAGAGTGCAGTAGTAAAAGGAATGTGCTTTAGGTTCAATATGTTATACACTTCAGAATAAAGAGAGTCAAATAGTGAAAATAACTAGATAAAGTGATACAAGTTAAGTGGAAAATACTTCTCATAAATTGCATTGGCTTCCTAAGTACAGAGATGATGCTAAAAGTATGCTAACTCCTAGTTAAAGGTATAACAAATTAGATGGCATTCAAGGTTATATTTAAGGTTGAAATGCCAATAATCAATCAGTAAATGTCAGTGATCATCAATCTTGGAAACTAATAGAATGTTTTCTAGTGGTTATTGTAGCAATTGTTTTTAGAGGGGAAATGGGGGTTGAAAAAAATGGAATGTATCTGTAGGTTTATTGTTACATAATTTAAATTTTCTAATGAAGAAGAAAATATTTGGTCAAATTTTTTTTCTAAGAATTTATATAAGATTACCATTCTTGGTGCTTTTGTAGGTTAAGTTTTTAAGAATATCTCAGGAACTTTGGATCTTGATAGTAAGTTTTAATTTTATTCTCCCATTTGCATGAGTAATTTTCTGAATTCTTATAGATGGTTTTAGATTTTATTAAATGCTAGGTGTGGTTTAAGTGAAATAAGATTATTTTTACAATTCTAATAAAAAAGAATCTGTTCCAAAATGAAATGGGTTGAAGCTCCTAAGAGATCACATGCTAAGATTTTCAAGTTTATTTCTGGGACTTTTTGCTGGCACGCTATACCCCCTTTTGGTACATCCACAGAAACGTATAAGTTGTATCATAGGCAGAGCAGAGGATCTATCACAGTGCTTTTCAAATACGGCTCAGAGTGTCAGATTTAAAAAACTTTTTTAACTGAGTTTTTAGGGTATAATTTTCATACAGTAAACTGCCCTTATTTGAAGTATACACATTCACACTGGTGAGTTTTGACACGAAACCCATGAAACCATCACCACAGTCGTTAAACCATCACCAGTCTGCCCCTTTGTAATCTCTCCCTTCCACGCATGCCTGCCCCCTGATCCTTCTAGGCAATCAATCTGCTTTCTATCACCAGAGATTAGTTTGACTTTTCTATGATTTTTTATACATGGAATCATATATTATGTACACTGTTTTGTTTGGCATCTTTAAGCAAATTCTTTTGAGATGTATCTCTGCTTTTGTGCATATCACTAATTCATTCCTTTTTATTCTGTTGTATGAATGCACTGCGATTTGTCTGTTCATCTGCTGACGAACATCTGGGTTGTTTCCGTTCTTGGCTATTATAAGTAAAGCTTCTATAAACATTCATGTATAAAGTGTTAGATGGACATAGTCCTTTCTTTTTTGGTGGGTAGGTACCTAGGAGTTGAATAAATAGCTGTATTGTATGGTAGATGTGTGTTTAATTTTTTAAGAAACCGTCAAACTGTTTTCCAAAGTAGTTGTAGCATTTTACATTTCCACCAAGCAGTGTGTGGGAGTTCTGTTTTTCCCACATCCACGTCAACGCTTGGTATGAGCATTCTTTTTAATTTAGGTAATGATAGGTGGTTGTGGTTTTGATTTGCATTTCCCTATTGGCTAATGATATTGAGCATCTTTTCATGTACTTCATTGCCATCCATATGTCTTCTTTGATGAAGTGTCAACTGAAATCTTGTGCCCATTTAAAAAACAAGGGTTGATTATTATTATTGAATTTTGAGAGTTCTTTATATTCTGAATAAAAATTATTTATTAGATATATGCTTTGCAAAGATGTTCTCCTAGTCTATCACTTGTCTTCTCACCTGTTCTTTTAACCAGGTCTTTTGAAGGCCCTAAGTTTTGAATCTTGATAAACTCCAATGTATCCATTAAAAAAAAATTATTATTTTGAGAGAGAGACAGGACGCGCGTGAGCAGAGGAGGGGCAGAGAGAGAGAGGGAGAGAGAGAAGACCAAGCAGGCTCTGCGCTGGTGCTGTCAATGCAGAGCCTGACACAAGGGCTCCATCTCACAAACTGAACTGTGAGATCATGACCTGAGCCTAACTCAAGAGTCAGCCGCTTAATCAACTGAGCCACCCGGGTGCCCCCGGAACACTCTTTATTTGCGTTTAGTGGTTTGGTATAAAGGATACAACTCAGGAACAGCCAAGTGGAAGAGATGCACAGGGCGAGGTATGGATGAAGGGGCACAGAGCCTCCACCCTTTTCAAGTTCTCCCAGTACCTCAACATGTTCATTAACCCAGAAGCTCCTTGAACCCTTTTGCTTAAGGGTTTTTATCAAGGTTTCCTTGTGTAGGCATGATAGATTAAATCACTGGCTGTTTGTGATTAATTCAATCTCCAACCTCTTTCCACTCCCCAGAGTTTGGAGGGGTGGAGCTGAAAGTTCCAACCCTCTAACCATGCCTTGGTCTTTGTGGTCATCAGCCCCCTTCCCCACCAAGACCTGAGGCTGCCCATGGGCCCCCAGCCGCCTGTCATCATCTTATTAGCATACGGAAGTCACTCTTATCACTTGGAGATCCAAGCATTTTTTAGAGCTCTGTGCCAGGAACTAGGGACAAAGATCAAATATTTATTTTTTATTATATCATAAGATGGGAGCATAAATCCAGTCCCTTTTTCTACGTTGGCCAAATGCCAGATTAAAATTTTCTGACTTGTGTAGTGTTAATTCACATATGTATGCATATATGTTCTCCAAGATATGACCATTATTAAGTCTAAGGAGAATGCAAGTGGAAAACAAAAACAGTAACACCTCTCAAAAAACCCAACTTTTAATGGAATACAGAGATTTATTCTTAGAGAAGAACTCCATATACCTAGTTCTACATTGCAACATTTATTAATACTAACAGTTAATTAATTTTTTTTAATTTTTAATGTTTATTTTTGAGAGAGACACAGTGTGAGCAGGCGAGGGGCAGAGAGAGAGGGAGACACAGAATTCAAAGCAGGCTCCCAGGCTCTGAGCTGTCAGCACAGAGCCCAATGCAGGGCTCAAACTCATGAACCAAGAGACCATGACCTGAGCTGAAGTCGGATGCGTAACTGACTGAGCCACCCAGGCACCCCCATACTAACAGTTAATTTAAATTAATATTCCTGGGGGCGCCTGGCTGCCTCAGTCAGTAGAGCATGCAATGCTTGATCTTGAGGTCATGAGTTCGAGCACCATGTTGGGTGTAGAGATTATGTAAAAATAAAACCTTAAAAAACTAACATTTCTGGAAGATGAACACAGATGATAGAATATACAAATTTTTATACTGCTTCATATTTATGCACCCCTCCTCTGCCCTCCAAGAGCACTATAGGCTTATGGAGCTGGTCGCTGCAAGAAAGTATGCCACAGGTAGAATAGGGGCTACATTTAACTTGGTGTCATGGAGAAGTCAGCCCTATTATCTACTGCTTACACAGAGCAGCTCCCTGCTGGAATTGAAGACATAGAAATAGATTTTAAAATAAAAATGACTATCATAAACACTAACAAAATAGGTGCTCACAGCTCTGAAGATCTGGTTTGGGGACTGAGGCTGAGGATTGGGCATGTCCTTGCAAACTCTGGAGATGGACTCCCCGTTGTTAAACCATGCAAAGACTTTGTGCTGTACAGTCAGTCCCTGGTAGGCTGTGTTCAGAGTGGTCCTTTTAGCCATTTTTCCTTCTCTTTACGTTCACTTATGAGGGCTAAATTCATTGTTTCTCTCATTGTTTATGTGTTTTTAAGACAGAAATGGATAGAGTATTTAGAAGTACAAGCGGTTTTTTCCTGACATGTTTCAGTTAAATAAAAGGAGGGAGAAAGGGAGCTTAACATGGGACAATTTCCTAAGAAAGTCTGTTCTCTTAACAAAACTTCACAGAAGCTGGATGGGGTGAGGCTGTGCCTGGCTCCTTATAAAGAAATGAAGATGCTTACTCAGCATCTGGTCCTTCCATCAGCAGAATGTCAGTACCCAGCAGGCTATAAGCCCCCTTGAAACAGAAGCTACATTAATAATGAACTTTTAATTCTTTTATAGAGGCATGTAAATTTATAAAATGTTAGGAGTGATGTTAGTGTTCTTCTAAAATTATTGAATTCTTTCATCAATGTTTTAGTGATTCAACATGTCTGTGGAAAGGTGTGATGTAGAGTCTGCTGTAGTTTATTAAGTATGCTGACCACTACGCATTCTTGCAATTCATGTAGGGATACAGGACATGATTGGAAAAGTCTTTGGGTGCCAAAAGACTAAAGCAAACAGAAGGACTTAGGAATAGGAAAGTCACCATTAGTGGGAGTCTTAAAGATAACCCAAAAAGAGCATAGGTAGCCAGAAGGATGAGTTCCTGACCTGGATTATACTCCCTGCTAAAAGGATGAAGAAGAACAAATCCAAAGGCTTAAATAAAGGCTTTAAACTGAATCTGGAGAGGAGGGGAGAAGATGAACTCAGATGAACTCACAGACCTCACTAGTATATAATAAGGCAAAGGTGAATTAGAAAAAGGGAATGCCTGATAGATACCAGATACTCAGTATTTGTCTAACAGGTGAATGCATGAGCCAGTGAGCAGTCAAGGAACATGCTCAATGTCCTGGCGAGTCACACATTTTGTAAATGCAGACTCTCGGTGCTCATGTGCTGTGTAACCTATGCCCAGAGAATGGATGGTGATGGACAGGAAATTGAAAAACAAAAACAAAGTTTAAACAGAGGATAAGCTAGTGGTGTATTATTTTGGATAAAGCAGAGACTGAAAGAATAGCTGACCTGCCATTTGGCTTTTAGCAATGATCAGGCCATTTGGCTTTTAGCAATGATCAGAAGAAAGACAGGACAGGGAAAGAGGGTATATTAGCTGGTTTCAAGTGTTTGAAGGAATTTCTCCTGAAAGAAGGATAGACCTTATTTTGCATGATGCTAGAGAACAGAGAGGAAGAAAACACCCACCTCTGCAACCAAACTCTCCAAATAAATCTTCACTTTTAGTTACCGGCAGCTCACCCCTCACTTCCCAGAGTAAACACTGAAGTTGCAAGCGGGTGAGATTGTCCAGGGAAAGAGTGAACAAAAGAGAAGACCAAAAGCGAGTCCTCAGGGATATCCTTCAGTGTAAAAGCAACTGAATCAACCATATCATTAACCATGTTTGTAAATTGCAGTTATAATTTTGGTCCTGTCATTTATAAATACGTCTTTTTGTTGGTCTCTTGTAGGAGTGATTCTAATCAAAGCCCAGATTTTAGAGCTAGTGATACCTGTTACAGCAGCTCAGAAGATAACTCTGAATGCCCACAGCTCCCTGAGGAGCATCTTCTCTTCCCTTCCTGACATCGTATATACTGGCTGTGCAAAGTGCGGATCGGAACTGGAAACTGATGGGAATAAGATCTATAAACAGTGCTACAGCTGCTTGCCCTTTACGATGAAGAAGCTGTACTACAGGTGAGGCAGCCAGGCAAGCCAGTGGGATGGAAGATATTTATTATTAGAAGACCGGAAATGACCAACAAATCGTGTATATCAATTCTTACTTTCTTTTTTTGTTTTTTTTGTAAGTTTCTTTTTTTTATATATGAAATTTATTGTCAAATTGGTTTCCATACAACACCCAGTGCTCATCCCAACAGGTGCCCTCCTCAACGCCCATCACCCTATGAGAACTAACTAGAGCTAAATCCAAGAGAATACATTTTTTTCCCCTTGAATGACAAATGGTTATTTATGAAAGCAAAAATTATCCAGTAATCATAACAGGAATTTTTAAAAGCAGTAATTGGGAGATTTTTATTGTCTTCAAGCAGCTATACTGAAGAAAATTTTTACTTGGTTTATATTTTTAACCAAGATCTAAATGGCTCATGAGAAACTGATTTCCCTACCTTAACATATAATTGGAATTTAAAAGTTAAAAGTATTCTATGATCTAACCTCTGAGTTCTGGAAGCTAATAAGATGTTTAACTTTTCTGTGCCTTAGTTTTTCCAACTTTATATTAGAAATTAAGGATTGCAAATGTTCTTTGGTAAAATTGCAAACCAGCTCAGTGGAAAACACATTTTTCAAATAATAAATGTTCAGAGTCATGGATAATATTTTTCTTTTTACCTTGTAAATTATATGGCTTTACAGAATAGCCATCAGTGTCTTATGCTCTTTTCTATTTCTAACTACTGCAGTATCTAAAAACTAAATGCACATGTATTCAGCATGTTATCATGGTATACATTAAGAACATTTTCAGAAGCTTAATCTATAAACCTTATAAATAAGTAAGTACATTTTGCTCTTACTCTGAAGGTTGCTTGTATGAGAAAGAAAATTAAATTAAGATGCATGGTATATAAGAAACATAATTAATTAAAATTTATTTCTTATCAACAGTTACGGCTCCTTACAGAGTATATGTGTTATTTTATGCCATTCTTAATGTTCCTAATCAATATATTGTTTATTGGACAAAAACATTACCCAAAAAATATCCCTTAAAGAGAAGAGAGACTTTGAATATTCAGTCTAAAAAATAACTGTTCAAGAGAAGGACCTCACATATCAATATCACCCGATTATGGTATAATCTAGTATGAGGTACATAAGGTCTAATCCTAAACGATACTGCGTTGAAGAGGTAGTGCTAATTCTTTGTGTCACTCGAATGTTGATAGCCAAAGTAAGAGTTGGGTTTTTTTTTAAATTTATTTAAAAGTCTTTAAATTGTTCTTAGGTTTAGGATCCAGATTAAAAGAAAACTTTGAGATATTAAATGACAGCTTCTTTCAAATTATCACATACGTAATTCAGAAAACATCGCATAAATCATCACTTAGGACTCTACATAACTCAGTCAGCAAACTGAAGAAGAAAAAGCTCTGGTTATTTTTCAAAGACTCCATCAATTAGGCAGTTATTAGGTGTCTATGTATGTTCACCTGATATTTATTGCTGTGGAGGTTATATTGATTGATACAAGCATACTTCTTGTACTTAAAAGTCTTTTATGAAATACTTAATGAACATTCCTATGGCAGGAGAGTCCCATACTGTGAGTGGATCAATCACATTTTATGTTGGTTACTGGCAACTTGGAGCTGATTTTCCAGTGGAAACATTAGATACCATGGTTTGAGTCTCATACTTGCTTGCAAAGGATTCTCTATGTGCTGGTGACTTTCATTTGCATCTTTACCCTGGTTTTTTCCTCCAAGCTCAAGTATTGAGATGCTGAATTCCCTACTTGACTATTTGTCAGATATCCCACATTAAAAATGCCTGAGATTGACTCTCTTATTTTTTCCCATCTATATCAAACTGGATTCTTCCCATTTTTATACTTCCCAGTGAATGGCATCACCGTCTACCCCCGTAACCTAGAAACCTGCACATAACCTTTAAATCATTTCTTATTCCTTACCTCTCATGTCTGATCTACTGGCAAGTCCTACAAATTTTCATCCAAAACTGTATCACAAATTCACTTGCTTTTTTCTGTCTCCACTGCTGGCATCTTAGTCCTGTTCCTCAGACTCAGGGGCACTATTGACATTTCAGGCAGGACACTTTCCAATTGTAGAGGGGATCCCACACATTGCAGAGCACGTGGCATCCTTTTCACCTGGCCTTGCTGAAACCCCAGTGATTGTGAAACCAGAAAGGGAAGTCAGTGCGTCCTGGTCCAGCAGCACGTGGGCCTGGTCCAAGCCGCTGCTATGTCTTGCTCAAACTGTCAGAGCAGCATCGTCTCTCAGTTGGTCTCCTTCTGCCTTTGCCCGCTCCAGCCCATTCTCTACGCAGCTGACTGGGTGATCGCTGCCTCACTTAAACACCTTCCAGGAGTTTCCCCTTACACTGTCGTGCCCATGTCGCGCCCGCAACCTTGTCTGCTGCCACGCCTCCCCCGGCTCGCTGTGTTCCAGCCACCCCAGCCTTCGGGCAGTTCTTGGACACTTGTTCTTCTTCTCCATGGGCTTTCTTGTGTGTTCTTCCCTCTGCCTGATTCCACCAGCCTGGCTCCCTCATGTCTCTGTTCAAATGGTACTTCATCAGGAGGCCTTCCTAATCCCTCGATTTTCTGCTACAGCACCAGGCGTGTGCACATTGCAATTTGTACTTGTCTAGTTGTGTTCTGTCTTTTCTAAAAATCGTCTTTATTGGGTAGAACTCACGTAGCATCAAATGAACCCATCCAAGATATACAATCCATGGTTTTAGTATATTCACGGAGTTATGCAGCTGTCACCATGGTCAATTTTATGACATTTTCATCACCCCTGCCCCCAGTAGCCCCATTTCCATTAGCAGGCACCCCCCCCCCAACTCAACGTTTGGACTGTTCCCCACCTTTTGGCTGCTATAAATAGTACTGCTGCGAACATTTGTGTACACATTTTCATGTGAATGTACGTTTTAGAATTGTTGGGTTGTATGGTAACTCTATGTTTAACTTTTTGAGGAACTTCCAAACTGTTTTCCAAAGGTGTTGCCCAGTTTTACATTCTCACCAAGAGTATATGAAGTTCTGCACATCCTTGCCAACATTTTTTTATTATGTATTTTTCTTTTTGTTGCTTGTGCTTTTAAATGGTATCGTAGCTAAGAAAGCTATCATTCTTAAGCTGAGATCATAGAGATTTACTCCTATACTTGTAAGAATTTTATGGTTTTGACTCTTACATATAGGTCCATAGTGTATTTTGAGTTGTCAGGATTATAAGGAAGGGGTCCAACTTCATTTTTTCACATGTGGATATCCGGTTGTCCTGGCATGATTTATTGCAGAGTCTATTCTCTCCCTGTTGAATCATCTTGGCATCACTGTCAAAATGCTTACTGTCTTTTCGCCCCTCTAAACTCTTATGCTCCTCATGTGAGGGAACCAGATTTGTCTTGTTTCCTAGCAAGCACCCAGTGCTTAGCATGGTGCTTGGCACATAGTAGATATTGAGTGTGTATTTGCTGAAATAAAGAATGGAGGAGGAAAGACAGCATGGGGGAAAGAGTAGAGTGAAAAAGAGGGAAGACCTAGAATCATCACGTGGGTAAAGGGGGAAAATCAGGAGTGTGGTTTAGCTGTTATGTTAAATTCCTCTATATTAATGAGTCTGTTTCTAAAACCTGTTCTCAATTTATTTTTTACAATTTATTTTTAAAAGAGGTAATATAGCCATGGTAAAAATGCGAACAGTAGAGGAAGATACAAAGCAGAAAGTTCCTCCCCACCCACCCCGTCCACCACCAGTGCTGATTCCATGCTTGTCAAAGTTTTTTTGTATATTTGTCTAGTAATTTATTATGCTAACACCAGCACATGTATATCTCTTTCTTTTTTTTAATTTTTAAAAATTGTTTTTAATATGTAAAATTTAATGTGTAAGATATTCCTAATACCAACATAGAAATGTTTAAAAGATACAAAAGCCTTACTGTGACAATATCCCCTCCCTCCCTCCCTCCCCCCACCCACTGTGTCCTGGGCCTCCGTCCAGACACAGGCTGTGCGCGTCCCTGCCCAGATTTCACTCCCCCGTGACACACAGCACTCTCTCCCCATCTCATCGTTTTCACTTTGGAAATCAGTGCATGTCAGCAGTTAGGGAGCTTCCTCACACTTTTAGTTGGCTGCCTCATATTCCATACCTGAATAGATCGGCATATATTTAATTGGTGCCTTGTGGGTAGACAGTGATGTGTCCAAGTGTAACGCAACTGCTAACAGTATTGCAGTGCACGTCCTGAGACAAATGCCACTCCTATGAGTGATTGTATGGCTGCAGGATAATTTCTGGGCTGGCAGATACTGGTAGAGTGCCTTCCATCGACACTGGATCAATTCCATACTTCCTGCACCAACGTATGAGAGTACCCATAGTCCCATAACCTTGCCAACAAGAATCATGCTCCTTGACCATCTAGTAGTTGCAAATGGAACCTCAGTGGCCCTTTAAGTGTATTTCTCTCATTACAAGTGAGAAGTAAGGTTGAACTTTTATTGTTGGTGGTTTAAGAGCTATTGCTTTTGCTTTCCTGCAAAGCTTTTTTTTTCTGTGTCCTCATGGCCTTTGCCATTTTCCTATGGGTACTTGTAGGAAACGTTCTATTAAAGGACATGAGCACTTTTTTTTTTTTTTTTTTTTTTTTAATTTCTATCTAGGTTAGTTAGCAGATAGTGCAATAATGATTTCAGGAGTAGATTCCAGTGATTCATCCCCTATGTATAACACCCAGTGCTCATCCCAACAGGTGTTCCCCTTTAATGCCCCTTACCCATTTAGCCCATCCCCTCCCCACAACCACTCCAGCAACCCTCAGTTTGTTCTCTGTATTTAAGAGTCTCTTATGTTTCCCTCCCTCCTTGTTTTTATATTATTTTTGCTTCCCTTCCCTTATGTTCATCTGTTTTGTAACTTACATTCCACATATAAGTGAAGTCATATAATATTTGCTTTTCTCTGACTAATTTCGCTTAGCACAATACCCTCTAGTTCCATCCATGCTGTTGCAAATGGCAAGATTTCATTCTTTTTGATCACTGAATAATATTCCATTGTATACAGATACCACATCTTCTTTATCCATTCGTCCATCGATGGAAATTTGGGCTCTTTGCATACTTTGGCTATTGTTGATAGTGCTGCTATAAACATTGGGGTGCATGTGCCCCTTCAAAACAGCATCCCTGTATCCCTTAGATAAATACCTAGTAGTTCAATTGCTGAATCATAGGGTAGTTCTATTTGTAACTTTTTGAGGAACCTCCATACTGTTTTCCAGAGTGACTGCACAAGCTTGCATTCCCACCAGCAGTGCAAAAGAGATCCTCTTTCTCTGCATCCTTGCCAACGTCTGTTGTTGCCCGAGTTGTTAATTTTAGCCATTCTGACTGGTGTGAGGTGGTATCTCATGGTGGTTTTAATTTTCATTTCTGTGATGATGAGTGATATTGAGCAGTTTTTCATGGGTCTGTGAGCCATCTGGATATCTGCTTTGGAAAAATGTCTATTCATGCCTTTTGTCCATTTCTTCACTGGATTATTTGTTTTTTGGTGTTGAGTTTGATAAGTTCTGTATAGATTTTGGATACTAGCCCTTTATCTGATATGTCATTTGCAAATATCTTCTCCCATTCCGTCGGTTGCCTTTTAGTTTTGCTGATTGTTTCCTTCGCTGTGCAGAAGCTTTTTATCTTGACAAGGTTCCAGAATTCAGTTTTGCTTTTGTTTCCCTCGCTTCCAGAGATGTGTTTAGTAAGAAGTTACTACAGCTGAGGTCAAAGAGGTTTTTGCCTGCTTTCTCAAAACTCTAGGATTTTGATGGCTTCCTGTGTTAGGTTTAGATCTTTCATCCATTTTGAGTTTATTTTTGTGTATGGTGTAAGAAAGTGGTCCAGGTTCATTTTTTGCATGTCGCCGTCCAGTTTTCCCAACACCTTTTGCTGAAGAGACTGTATTCCATTGGATATTCTTCCCTGCTTTGTCAAAGATTAGTTGGCCATATGTTTGTGGGTCCATTTCTGGGTTCTCTATTCTGTTCCATTGATCTAAGTGTCTGTTTTTATGCCAGTGCCAGGCTGTCTTGGTGATTACAGCTTTGTAATACATCTTGAAGTTCAGGATTGTGATGCCTCCAGCTTTGGTTTTCTTTTTCAGGATTGCTTTGGCTATTCAGGGTCTTTTCTGGTTCCATACACATTTTAGGATTATTTGTTCTAGCTCTGTGAAGAATGCTGATATTATTTTGATAGGGATTTATTGAATATGTAGATTGTTTTGGGTAGTATTGACATTTTAACAATATTTGTTCTTCCAATCCATGAGCATGGAATGTATTTCCATTTTTTTTTTTGTCTTTTTCAATTTTACAAGATTTCTATAGTTTTCAGCATATAGATTTTTTACCTCTTTGGTTAGGTTTATTCCTAGGTATTTTATGGGTTTTGGTCCTTTCTTTAAAAATACAGGGGCGCCTGGGTGGCTCAGTCGGTTAAGCGTCCGACTTCGGCTCAGGTCATGATCTCACGGTCTGTGAGTTCGAGCCCCGCGTTGGGCTCTGTGCCGACAGCTCAGAGCCTGGAGCCCATTTCAGATTCTGTGTCTCCCTCTCTCTCTGCCCCTCCCCTGTTCATGCTCTGTCTCTCTCTGTCTCAAAAATAAATAAACATTTTAAAAAAATTAAAAAAAAAATAAAAATACATAGATGGGGCATCTGGGTGGCTCAGTTGGCTGAGCATCCAACTCTTGATTTCAGCTCAGGTCATGATCTCAGGGTCATGAGATCAAGTCCTCCATTGGGCTCCAGGCTGAGCGTGGATCCTGCTCAGGATCCTGCTTGGGATTCTCTCTCTCTCTCTCTCTCTCTCTCTCTCCCTCCCTCCCTCCCTCCCCCCACCACGACTCCTCCCCTGCTCCTACCTGCATGTTCTCTCTCTCAAATAAATAAAAAAAATGCATAGATAGAATAATATTCACTTTGTTTTATTCATGTCGTTGGTTCCTTAGAGTCCATCTAAGGACTGGCATTCCTTCCCTAATAGCACTTATAACCCTTCCTCATTCTTTTTAACACCCACATAGTATTCTGCTGTAGGACATACTGGAAATGATTTATCTTGTTCCCTGTTTAGTGACATGCAGAACAGTTTGGTTAATAGTTTGGTTCTGACAGGAAAGAGCCCAGTTGGGAAAAATGACTTGAAATTGTGATTTTTGAAATGTGTGATTATCTTTATTTTTATTTCTAAAAATAATTTACACAACGGTGTAAAAATATGTTTTCTTATATTAGTATCTGAAATCTTAAAATGAATCTGGAATAAATCAAATTTATCCATTTATTGTTTGAAACTTAAAAAAAAAAAAAGCCCTTCTCTTATTCCTAGGATGTCTCAGAGCATCCTAGAGTCATTTTAGTAATTAAAATGGACTCTGAATAAAAACCCAGTGCTCTTTGAAATGACCTTGTATTTAAGCATTTCTTTAATTTGAAAACCTTGTTGAGGGTCGTGTGTTATTTGCTCTTTTGTAGGCCAGCTTTAATGACCATCACTGATGGAGTACATAAGGTGTGCGTCCATGTAGGATCAGAGCTGATTGAGAAGATGCTACTCAACATTTCTCCTGACTGGCTCAGCAGAGTTGTCGGTAAGGTATCAACACGCTGTCCAGGGGCTGCTATTGGTGAGACCATTCATTTCAGGGGTGTCCACAGTATACTGGAGCAGAAAGAACACTATGCTGTAAATTAAGGTCTTTTTTCTATCCACGTAAAAAGGAAACAAAGGGCACATCAGTTGGAAGCTAAGACCTGCCCCTCTCCCCGCAGTAGGGCACCCCCGATGGTCTTGATCCTGGGCGGTTTCCTGCTCCTCCCCCAGGAATGGGGGGATTTTTCTTTCACCTTCCCCGCCCCTCTCCCATCTTCAGCACTGGAGCAGTAGGATTTGCCAGTCCCTGCTGGAGCACTTTAAGGTTCTTGTTCCTTAAAGGAGGGCGGAGGGGTCCTGGGTTGGGGGTGGTTTGTGTTTTCCTTGTGGCCGCTTCTCCCCTTCTCCTGGCCTCACCAGGTTGGAAGCTTTCTCTCTGTCCTGCCCTCAGTCCAGGCTTGTGAGCACCTGGTAGGGACGAGAAGCACACTTGAGGGTACGGACTCCCCTCGCCTGTGCACTGGCCTACACTCGGCTTTTAGCAAGTCATTAAAATTGTAGCTCACCTGTACTCCTGTTCTGTCCCCGCTCACTTCGGTGGGTGTGGCTGTCTCACTGCCTCTGCCTTCTTAGCGGCTCAATAAATTGTGATTTTGTAGTTTCTTCAGTTTTCCTAATAATTGTTAAGGTTGGAGCCATGTTCTTTCCAGCTTTTCACATCCTAACTGGAAGTCTCTCTGTTCTTTTTTTATTCACTGTCTTTATTAACTTGCATTCTTTTGGCTCTTTCAGGCCTTCTCTCAAGGTTGTTTGTTGTATTTTCAGTCTTGTCCCTTCATTTTAGGCACAATACCAGTTAGTCTTCGTTTCTCACAGAAGCACCATCATCCTCAGATCAAATATATGTCTGTTTTGCCCACAGGGTCAAAGTTGTCCTTCCTGGCATTAATTAAATTGTAACCCTAAGGGAACATGTGGGTACCAGTTCTAAAGTGGTCATCAGACCATTCAAATGATCACTAATCTTGACTTCTTTTAAGCTTATCCAAGTGAAAATACAAAACAAACAAACAAAAACAAAACAAAACAAAACAGAAAGAAAGAAAGAAAGAAAGAAAGAAAGAAAAGTATCGTTAAGAGAATTCTCTCACTTCCAAAAATTTGTGATTGGCTGCCCAGGAGTCTGTAGACCCGATCCAAGAAAGGCTGGTGGTGTTGGTCAGGGAGCGAGTGTAGCTTGACGTGTGCCTGGTCAGTCTAGTATGGAGGCACCCCGCTCAATAATTGGATTTGGTGTCCTAAAAAAATAAAAGGAAGCCTATAGGACAAGTGCAAACATAGAGTGACATAGCTATGTCTATAATTTAAGTATTTTTGTGTTATGAAGATTTGATGCTCATTGCGTAGCTGCTTCAGGGTTCTGTTATATAAATTTATACATATGATAAGGGCTGTAGACTGGATAAATAAGAGTTCTTTTCTGACCCGGACACACTCTTTTTGTCTCAGACTTGACTTAAGATGTTAATGTCCGCTCTTTCCTCTGTTGTTTTAAGAAGCGCTTAGCTGTGCGGAATAGGAATTTCCAATCGCCTGAACAGCCTGTCCGTGAGCGGCAGGAACTGTGGGTCATCAATTCTAGAGTATCCTCAGCGCCCGTCACTAGAAGGAGAAGGGGTAGAAAGAGAACTAACTGTAAAGTGGGTTCGGGGCTTGAGAAACCAAGGCGAACAGTGAACCCTTCGCCCTGTGCGTTTCCGTCGCCCGGAAGGGACGGACGCTGAGGCTGTGCGCGTTTCCTTGTTCTGCAGCCCCTTCGTCAGAGGTCACGTACGGCATGGTCGCCGCGGACCTGTTCCACGCGCTGCTGGCAGGCGGAGGGACGCCTTGTGCGGTGAAGCTGCAGAGCCTCTTTGTGCTGGATGAAAACAGCTTCCCCTTGCAGCAAGAGTTCTCCCTCTTGGATGTCTATCCGGACGGCACAAAGCCCGTGCCCAGTGCCCTTCTCTGAGGCCACGTGAGGAAATCGCAGGTACTTCAAGGAGGACCGCTGGAATGATTTGTGTCTTGAAATGAATGTCTGGCAGGGCTTTAACTTGGGTTTTGAAAAAAAAAATTTTTTTTTTTTTTTTTTTTTTTATAAAGAGAATTGTGTTCAATATATAAATTGAGAGTTTTTTTCAAAGAGAATTCTGCGAGGTTTCCTGTTTGTTTTTTGGCCTTTTCCTTTCCTGCTTCTAGAGGAAGGCTTTAGCAATAAGGGCAACATGCAGCAGTGTCCTGGGAATTAAAGGTTCACTCCACGGGTCCCTGCGCCATTCGAGAGCTATACTAAGGCCACATGACACAGATGAAAGCCATTTCCTCGGGAGTTGCTTTTCTGCCATGCTTACAGACTCTCCGTGCTTTCCCTTAGTCCTGCTTGAATAAACTGTCGATGTGAAATGATTTCCTTGGTTATAACCACACATGATAATGGGTTAGTTTGCCTAAGCCTGTGTTTAGACAAGTTCAAGACAAGCATGTCTAAGAAGAAGCATTTGAAAATGAAGGCAACAAGATCCTGCTTCAACTCCTTTTATAAACGGCGGAAGAGAGCCACGTTGCTAGTTCATCTCTAGGATCCGATCACCTTACTGAACTGACATACTAACAAACAGCCGTTTGCACTCTCATGGTTGTAGAAGGAGCTCGTGTCAAGTGGTCATCACTGATGAGGAGATGGTGCTCGACCCGGACGGTTGCAGTATGCTGAGGGTTAGTAGAGCGATAATACTGCTGGAAAATAACTAAATTCATAATTAAATGAACCAGTTTGTTTTTCCGTGCATGTACTTTTAAAAATTCTTTTGGTTCATTGAAATTGTTTTCTCTAATTCAGGGTTTGTTAGATTTTTTTTTTTTTAATTTGGCTTTTCTAAAAATGAACCTCAGGGCTTTTGTGATCCTCCCAGAAATAAAATGCAAAAATGTGTGTGAGAGAGTGCACACATACAGAAGCACATCTTTCCGTGGAGGAGGTCAGTAGTTTTCAACAAATCCTTGGAGGGAGCCTTGACCAAAAAAAAAAAGGGGGAGGGGGGGTAGAGGAGGAACAGGTACTTTACTTGGTGAGTTAATTCCTGGGGAAGTAAAGGGATTAAATGAAATGATTGCTAAGGTTTTATCCAGCACCCAGTAAGGTGGGTACAAAAAGAGTTGTCCCCATGTGTACCTGGAGATAGTGGAATTCAAACAACAAAACAGTTGCCTCTCCCGAATAATTCATGTGGTGGGGGATGAGTCTCAAGCCCAGAGCTGATGTCTTCTAAGCCATGCTCTTTCAGTGATAACCACAGTAGAAGCCAATCCGGAGTTCCGATATAAAATGCGCCCAGTCAGTGTAAGCCCACCGAGAGCACTATTCTCTCAAACTTGCCCTTCCCCACTTTGTCCTCAAGAATCGGCCTAATCCTTTTATCAACCAAAGCATAGCTCCCTGGAGTAGATGGCTCTTCACACCTTGTTGGGAAGAAGTCTTTAAGCCATTTCAAGTGACACCAAGAACAGCAGGTCACACTAATCTGCCTTCACATAGTTTGGTACATAGTTCATGGGTTAACACATATTTCCATGAACCCTTATTTAAGCTGAAAATGACTTCCTTATGTCCTGAGGAAATTATCATCTATTTAATTGGGATCAGGGGAGCCACAGCTCCCAGGTATATTCCTTACCTGAGATGTACAAGTAGTTGTATTTAACCTACTCCATAAATGTTTATAACATTCACTTGGGTAGCCTAAGAATGTCAGCCAATCTAGCATCTGTATCTCGCAACCCCATTGTAGACATTTTAGGCAAATCTAATTTTTCATCTTTGGACAGTCCAGCTGAGAGGGACAGTTCTCCCGTCTTCGAGAACCATTCGTACTTGGTATTAACCGACACCTTCTCCAACAGCTGTTAGAAGCACTCACCTTTCTCCACACTAGTGACATCTGGGCTAAATCTCCTTTTATATCTTGGGGTGTATTTTAAGGGGTGGGGTTTCTGATCTTCAAGAGGTGTAACAAAATTGGACACGTGATTCACCCTGCAGACTTTTACTGAGAATTCACCGTGGTCAAGGCACTGGGAATTTAAAGACAAATAAGAAGGCCTGCTTTTAGTGAGTTCATAGGCAAGCTGGTGAAGAAATATTTAAACAAGGGGCGCCTGGGTGGCTCCGTCGGTTAAGCGATCAACTTCAGCTCAGGTCATGATCTCGCAGTCCATGAGTTCGAGCCCTGTGTCAGGCTCTGTGTTGACAGCTTGGAGCCTGGAGCCTGCTTTGGATTCTGTGTCTCCCTCTCTCTCTGCCCCTCCCCTGCTCATGCTCTGTCTCTCTCTCTCAAAAATAAACATTAAAAAAAAAAAAAAAAAAAAAAGAAATATTTAAACAAAAGTTTATCAGTGCTAGAATTAAATCTGTGTGGAAAAGGCAAAAGAAGTCATAGAAGGATGGGTTTATTTGGACTCTTGGTTGCAAATGATAAAAACCCAACTCACACTAGCTTGAGCAAAAACAAGGGGAAGATTTACTGGCTCACATAACTGGCTTAAAGCACAGTTGCATCTGTTGGCTTAAATTTTGTGATCTGGTTACCCCAACCCATTAATTCTTTCTTTTCCTTCCCTTCAGTTTTTTCCATTGTTTCTTTCCTTGCCCTGTTCTCTCCTGCTCTCCCATCCCATATTTCCTTTTCCCTTTCCTGTCCTTTCCCTCCTATCATCTTCCCCTTTGTCTCTTCCTTCCTATCTTTTTTTACTTTTAAGTTTATTTATGTATTTTGAGAGAGAGAGGGAGACGAGGAGGGAAGAGAGAGAATCCCAAACAGGCTCCACACTGTCAGCTCAGAGCCTGATATGGGGCTCAAACTCACAAACTGAGATCATGACCTGAGCCGAAATCAAGAGTTGGCCACTTAACTGACTGAGCCACCCAGGCGCCCCTTCTGTCTTTCCTACCTATCCACATGGAGAAAAGATGGCTGTAGGAAGCCCCAAACTTTCTTCTTTACAGAATGAGAGGAGCGCCTGGATGGCTCAGTCGGTTAAGCTTCTGACTTCTGCTCACATCATGATCTCCTGATCTGCGAGTTGGAGCCCCACGTCAGGCTCTGTGCTGACAGCTCAGAGCCTGGAGCCTGCTTTGGATTTTGTGTTCTCACTTCCCCTCTGCCCCTCCCCCACTCATGCTACGTCTCACTCTGTCTCTCAAAAATAAATAAATGTTAAAAAAAATACAGAACGAGAGACTTTCTTTTTGTGAGTATCCACATAGCAAATTTCATGGAAGGACTCTGAATCTCCCTCGGTAACCAGGGGTGGGTGGGACACTGGGTTTGAAAGAGCTAGAACCACATGGGATGAAAGAAGCCTTTCCTTAATGGAAGGAGAGTTCTAGGCAGACACAGATGTGTTGCTGCAATGGAAGATCCAAGAAGCCTTCAGAGGGAAAATAATTTAACCTGCATCTGTAAATACGAGATGTGTTCACCACGAAAATGGTGCTGTGCATAAAATCGCGTGGCATATTTGGGAAGCAAAAAGTCTTGAACAAATTAAAATGTCACTATTTTAAATGGCTGGAATGAATACACAGAAAAATAACCTTAGGAAACCAACCAAAAATATATTGGTAATATATTAATTACATATAACATAAACTAATTAAATGTAACATGAACTTAAAAAATTTAAATGTAGCAATATACTACTACATAACAATAATATATAGTTCTAAATATAGTAAAAATAATCATGCTTACAGATAAAGCCAGAAACGTTTATTTATTCAAAGGAAATGATTTAAAAACCATGAAGGAAATAAAAGGGAGATAAGAATCCATGAAACATTATACCATATTCCTGCTGTTTGAAAAGATCTGATATGCAGAGTTGATTCAGTATTAACCAAAGTCCCTGAGGGATGACATATAGAAGTTGATAAATTGATTTACAAATTAGTTGAGAAGAATAAAAAGGAATGTAAACATTCTAAAAACCATTGAACTGTACACTTTACATGGGTGAATTGTATGGTTTGTGAATTATATCTTTATAAAGCTGTTAAGAAAAGAATAGGCAGGAAAAAAAATTTAAAGCTAAAACGAGCAAAAATAAAGTAAGCAAAACAATGAAAAAGACCCAGGGTTTTGGTGTGTACAGTGTATTAAGTGAAAAATCACCTTAGGAAATGGTACCATGGGGGCGCCTGGGTGGCTCAGTCGGTTAAGCATCTGACTCTTGGTTTTGGCTCAGGTCATGACCTCACATTTTGTGGGATAGAGCCCTGTGTCAGGCTCTGCACTGAAAATGAGTAATTAAGACATGATGGTATTAATATAAAGGTAAAGATTCATTAATGTAGCAGAAGGAGCCCAGAAACACACCCAAACATAACATGGATGCTTGATTTATTCCCTAGGTGCTACCGCAGACTAGTGGGGAAAAGGATAGTCTTTGCGATACATGGTGCTGGGATAATTTGGTATCCTTATGGAAAAAAAAAAAAAAAGAAATTTAACCCCAAATTATAACTTATACAAACATCTATTTCAGGTACATTCTATATCGAAATGTGAAAGGAAAAATAATAAAAGCTTCTTGAAAATAGTATAGAAGAATATCTTCATGTTCTCAAGGTAGGAAAAGGGTTAGAAGGTGGAGGAGGGGCAGTAAAGTATCATCTAAACTGAGAAGGCGCTTTGAGACCAGAAAATGAAACAGGCAGCTCCATACAATTTACACAGTTTTATTCAGGGTAACTTACTGATGTGGGAATCGGGCAGGTGATGATCAGAGCTGCACAGCGATTCTCCCCAAGGTCCAGACCTTAGTCCACGAATTTTCTAGAGTGAGAGGATGTGCAGAGAGCACTGTGGTGAGGACACAGGGTCTAACACTTAACAGACCTCGTACCACCATCTGTGCCAGAATGAGGCAGGGGCCGGGGTGGGGGTGGGGGGAGGTGGTTAGAAACTGTTATCTCTGTTAGTTTTCTAAACAACTTCAGGGAAGACCAGAACAAGTCTTCCCACATTCTGGTCGGGGCATACTTTAACCTCCAAAGGGCTGAATACGTAGCCCGAGAGAGGTCATTGTGTGGACAGGATGGAGGGCCGAGGTGGAGTCAGAATTGTCAGCACTCCTACAGAAAGACTTCTTAAAAAGAGGACCAAAAACCATCAATATAAAAGATGGCTTCAAGGGGGGCCTGGGTCGCTCAGTCAGTTAAACAACTGCCTCTCAGTTTTGGCTCAGGTCATGATGTCATGGCTGTGAAATCGAGCTCTGCATCAGGCTCTGCACTGGACTTGGGGCCTGCTTGAGATTCTCTCTCTCTCTCTCTCTCTCTCTCTCTCTCTCTCTCTCCCTGTCTGCCCCTCCCCTGCTCTCTCTCTCTCTCTCTCTTTCAAAAAAAATTGTTTAATTTCACTACATTAAAATTAAAAACTTCTATTTATCAAAAGAAAGCCATAAAATGGGAGGAAATCAACCACAAATATATTAGTAATTAAAAAAAAAGCCAGAATGGGAGAAAAAATTTGCAATACATCTAATCAAAATGAATTCCTACAAATCAATAAGAAAACCACAAATAACCCAGTAGAAAAGCAGGTAAGATCCATGAGTCAGCACTTCATAAAGGAGGAGACTCGAAATGACAAAGTAACATATAAAACATGTCCAGCCTCCTTCCCCAAAGGCAGAGTACAAATTAAATCCACAATGAGGTACCTCTACATACTAAAAAGAATGACTAAAATGAAAAGACTGACAATACCAAGGATACCAAGTGTTGGCAAGGATGTGGGAGCGATGGAAACTCACACTGTTGGTGAGAATGTGAATTGACTTTGGAGAACAGTCTGGCTTTATCTACCAAATTGGAAGATACGCAAACCCTATGATCCGGCAACTCTACTTCCGATTTTATGCCCCACCCCGCCAAATACATAATGAATTCAAAACATAATGTGGAGCGAAAGAAGCCAAATACAAAAGAATGCGTCCTTTCCAATTCCTTATATAAATTTTGTAACAAAACAAAACAAAACAAAAAACCTGGAGCATTTACGGCTGCGTGGTCAGGTAGTAAAAGCAAAGAAGTGATTTCCACAAAAGCCAAGTTAGTGGTTATTTTGGTGGGGCGGGAGAGGTGTGTTTGGGCGGGGGCACAAGGGAAGATTCTGGGGAGGCTGGTTTACCAGTTACCAATTTCCTAACCACTCCACATCCATCCTTACTTAATACATGCTCTGCAGTGAGTACGCTGCTGAACAGTAGAGGGCGCGAGAGGCACACTGCGGGAGGCAAGCGCTTTTCTTGCTAGTTCTAGTAGCTGTACATCAGTCATGATAAGGGTGTGAGGACACTGGATGGCGCTCTGTGCCTGCCACACGGCCCGAGCTCGCGGTCCTTAGGCCACATTGAACCCATGTCTGGCCTGTCAATCATGTTCCCATGACCCTTCTGATCTCGAAACCAGAGCTTCAGCCCTCTCTCCACCTTCTGGAAATTTGTCTCATCAGGTTAGTTAATCAGCAAACTGGTAAGAGCATGTTATCGAAACAAAGGGAAGACAAGAATCAAATCTGGTCACTTGCAGGATCATACTTTACATTCGTGGAGATGAGCACATAATTTACACAAATGGAAGGGAAGGAGGGGGGAGAGGGAAGAAAGGAGGAAGGAAGGAGAGAGAAGAGAGGAAGAGAGAGAGGAGAGAAAGGGGGGGAGGGGAGGAAGAGGAAAGGGAGAAAAAGGAAAGGTGGAGAAATGCACAGCCTCACTAGCAGCTAAAGGTGCACAAACAGAAACGGCTTATCTAATAGGCACACAAAGGTCCTTTAACACGTCCCAGGCGGTGGGACTTGATGGCACTTTGTGTTGCCTGGGTCTTTTTTGGGGTCTCTCTGGCAGTGTGTAACAATGACACCATTTCAGACAACTGGAATCTGATAGAAATACCAGCTTCACCACTTCCTGGCTATAGGGCCCTGAGAAATGGCAACCCCTCCCCGATGCTTGCATTTATCCTTGTTTTTAAAGTTTGTTTATTTATTTATTTATTTATATCCTTATGTTGAAACTATGGGATGTAATCTGCAAACCACTTCATCCTTTTTTTGTTTTTTCCCCAGTGACCCATTCGAACCTGCTCAGCAGGTAGCTTCTCCCTGCCCTTTGGATAAAAATCTGGGGTGAGGCCCATGACTTTTTTGATCACTCTTAGATAACAATAATTTTTTCCTGTAACTTCTACTTAAAAAAAAAAAAACAAACAGGCTGTGTTCAGCACTTAAAATGTCCAATCTCATGTAGTCTGAATTCCCAACTTCATTTAAAGTTTGAGCTTCCCCTTCCCTCCTCCCCTCACCCTGGCTCCTGCCTGCAGGAGGCTGCAACAGGAAATGGGCAGGTAGCACTGTTTTCCTGTTTCTCCATCTTGTGCTTTCACACCTTCCCCAACCTACTAACAGAGGCTCCTGGCTGTCCTAGCAGGGGCAGGGAAGGGGCACGACCAGTAGGCCACTGAAGGGGCAGGAGAGGTTCTCCGTGACTGGTACGGTTATGAGCTGCAGTACTCACGTGGGGACTTCAAGAGCCTCCTTGCCCTACGGATCCCTCACCTAAGGTCCCCTTGACCCAGGTTTGCCCCAGAGTGTGGGATGGCACACAGCACCACCCCCAGCCCCTTTAAAGGTCTTCATTACATTGTCTGGAAATTATACTTCCCAGACACTCTTATGAACAGTGTTCCAGGTTGAGTTTGCCAAACGTGAGATAATTGGGTGAGACAAGAAACGGGCGCCTGGGTGGCTCAGTCAGTTAAGCGTCTGACTTCGGCTCAGGTCATGATCTTGCGGTTCGTGAGTTCAAGCCCCGTGTCAGGCTCTGTGCTGACAGCTCAGAGCCTGGAGCCTGCTTCAGATTCTGTGTCTCCCTCTCTCTCTCTGCCCCTCCCCCGTTCATGCTCTGTCTCTCTCTGTCTCAAAAATAAATAAACGTTAAAAAAAAAAAAAAAAGAGAAAGCAGAAAGAGGGTAAAAATCATCCTTTTCTCCCTTTGACTCTGAAACAGGCCAGCAAGATGCTCCAAGCTCCTGTAATAATTTGGGCAAAAAATGCTACAGTGAAAAATCAGAAAAAATGTAACTGGCAGATGGCTGTGCAAATTCTCGTCACTCATCACTACAGGATAGTGAGTGGGCAACAGCAGCCGAAATAGAGGATCTGAGGTTCTCGCCTTCACCAAGAGCACCTGTGCAGCCAAGCACAGGCCCCTGGAGTTCCCCACTGCTAGAACATATCAGCAAAGTGCATTGAATTATCACCCCAATTCTTGACCCCTTTGGCAGCTATGTCCAAGGCTATGTTGCTTACAGTTCCTCTCATAAAAAGGCATAGTTTGCCTCCCTGCCCTTTGATTTTGAACTTTTGAACATGCCTCAGCCAACAAGATATTAAGTAACAACACAAGCAGAAGGTAGAGATGTGTTTGCCCTTCTGCCTTCTCCAGGAAAAGAACCCTCTCCTGGGTAGCTGCTGCCCCCTTGGACTTGTGCTTGGAATGAACAGACACAGAGCAGGCCTGGGTGAGGACCTGGAGCCAGGCAGACCTATTGTTTGAAAGTGAGTTGCCTAATCTAGATTGGCTCACGCTCAGCTGGCCATAGATGGATGAGAAGTAAATGCTCATTCTAGTGCGACACTGAGATGTCATGATTGTTTGTTATGCACCATTACTGCAGAAACAGAGGACATGAGTGGCGTTTCTCTTTTTGGCTTCGCCAGCCATCCCAGGAACTGTGTAATCAAGTTCCCTGTACAAACCATTGAGATGTTGTGATTGTTTGTTATGCACCATTACTGCAAAAACAGCTAACTGATACAAGCAGCTTCTCTCCTTTTAGTTACACCAGCCTTCCCATGAATTGTGTAATGAAATTCCCTGTATAAAATCAGTCTTTGAAGAACATTCATTTTCTGGGAATTCTGAGGAAAAAAATTACTTTTCTGCTTGAGACAGAACGATGTTCATGGCAAGAACCCCTAGAAAAGCTGAATAAAATACAGAAAACCTCTTTTTAGTTACTGGGGAGCTGCTAAGTTGACAAGCATTTGACAGGCCATGATCTCATAAGAAGGAAAACACAAGGAGGTGAGCTGACATTCTGTGATCCACTTTTTCCTTCAGGAAACGTGCTGATTCCTGTTAAGAGGCTGAGCATTTGGCCAGAGAGCTGTGGCTATGAGACAGAAGAGGCAGCTGAGTGTCTGGAGCTGGAGAGACAAGAAATTGGAAATTGGGGTCGCCAATGCAGCTAGGACAGAAGGGGCCAAGATGTTGAATAGAAAGGAGAGAGAAAAGTAATTCTGACACTTAGCGGTTTTCCACTTTGAGGCATTTGCTGAATTATGAAGCTGTGAATTAATTTATGCAGAAAGCCTATGAAAGATGGCAGGTCCTTTCCTTTTCTTTCCTTTCCCTACCCTTTCCCATTCCCCTTCCCCTTCCCCTTTCCTTTCCTGTTCGTTCTTTTTTTTCTTTTCTTTTCTTTTCTTTTCTTTTCTTTTCTTTTCTTTCTCTCTTTTCTTTTTCTCTTTTCTTCTCTTTCTTTTTGTTCTTTCTTTCTTTCTTTCTTTCTTTCTTTTCTTTCCCCTTCCTTACTTCCTCCCTCCCTCCGTCCCTTCTTCCCTTCTTCCTTCCTTCCTTCCTTTCTTCCTTCCTTCCTTCCTTCCTTCCTTCCTTCCTTCCTTCCCTGAAAATTGCATGATACTAAGGAGATAAAAACTAGAGTTCAGGACCCACCAAGGAAGAGGGGCCCACTGAACACAACAGAGTCTCCTTTAGTGATCCAAATAGTACCCTTGGAAGACTACCCTCTAGAAATGTGGGAAAACCAAAGGTGGTGATAGAGCCTTACAAAAACTGTAACCCAGACTCCAGTGAGTTCATTACAGGACTGGAATAAGGTGATCTCTCCCCATTCTGGCGGCCAGAGGATATAGTAAACCCTCTCTGGAGGAATAATGTCTCCTGGGGCTACTATAATTTCTCATAATGGTCAGTATTTGATAGTATATTGCCAGACATACCAAGTAACAGGAATAAAGGGAGAAAACATACACAATAAAACTGGCCCACTAATGACACAGATATTGGTGTGACTGACAAAATAGAGACTTTCATCAAAGAACTGGAATATATTACAAAGTATCAAATGGAAATTTAGAACTGAAAAATGCAGTAATCGAAATGAAGTACTCAGCATATAGGTTAACTACAATTAGACTTAGTGGAACAAAATTTATTGAAATGTAGGAGGGCAGTATAAAAACTCTAAGCTGAAACAGAGACATAAAGAGAATGGAAAATACAGCAGAGTGCATAGGAGTCCTGTGGGAACTGACAGAAAGATCTAATATGTGTGTAATTGGAGTCTCAGAAGAAGAGGAGGGGAAGAATGGGGCAGAAATCATATTTGAAGAAATATGGGATGAGAATTTTCCAAAACTGATGAAGCTTTATTACTCCCAAGGTGGGTAAATAAAAAGAAAATTGCTTGTAGGCACACCAGACTCAAGCTGCTGAAAACCAGCAACAGAAAATATTAATAACAGCCAAGGGTAGGGAGGAGAGGGAGATACATTAGTTTCAGGGGAGAAACAATAGCACTGATAACTCACTTGTCAACAGAAACGATGGAAGCAAGAAGACAATGCATACCATTTTTAAACTACTGACAGAAAGACAATGTCAGCCTAGAATTCTACTTCCACAAAAAATCCTTTAAAAATGAATTTGAAATAGACATTTCTATTCAAAACTAAGAAAATTTGCTGTGAGCAGATCTGCACAAAAAGAAATACTAAAAAGAAATTTTTAAGTAGGAGGAAAATGATCTCAGGTAGAATCCCAGAAATGTAGGAAAGAATAAAAAGCAAAAGGAGGAACAACTATGTGGGTCAATATAAATGAATATTGACTGAACATAGCAATAATAGTAATGTCTTGCTAGGTGTAAAATATATGTGGAATTAAAATGAATCATATCAATACCATTAAAAAACGGGGAAATAGAGATTGAGTTTTCTAAGATCAGAACATTGTCTGGGAAGTGATTAAAAAGTAAGATTTGTCTTAGACTATAATATACAATAGATATAAGTTGTAATCTCTAGGGGAACCACTAAAGGAATAACGAACTGTGTAAGTAGCGACATACAGATGGGAAGTGGCAGGATTAAAAAATGAATTAATGCAGGAGCACCTGGGTGGCTCAGTGGGTTAAGTGTCCAACTCTTGATTTTGGCTCAGGTCATGATCTCATGGTTCATGAGATTGAGCCCCGCATTGGGCTCTGTGCTGACAGTGAGGAGCCTGCTTGGGATTCTCTCTCTCTCTCCCTCTCACTCTGGCCCTCCCCCCATCAAAATATGTAAATAAACTTTAAGATTAAAAAAAATGCAGTTACAATATGAATTAATACAAAAGAAGGCAACAAAGGAGAGAAAACAAAACAAAACAGGACAAATGGGAATAAATAGCAGTAATTACATGTAAATGAACTAAATACACAAAAGACAGAGGTTGATAGACTTGATTATATTCAAGAGATAATTATGAGAACATAAGAAAGTTGAAAAATATGGGGGAAAAATGGAAAAGTTATGCCATTTTGAGTGTTAGAGCTGTTTCACAATAATACATGGCCTAATCCACCAGAAAAAACAACTGAAAATGAATATGAGCCTAATAACACAGCCTCAAAATATACAAAACAAAAATTGATAAAACTAAAAGAAGAAACAAACAAATCCACAATCACAGTGGGAGACTTTAACCTCTCTCAATAATGAATAGAAAATACACCTTCCTCCCCCCAAATCAGTAAAAATAGATGATTTGACCAATCTGATTCATAAACTTGACCTAAGAATAACACAGGACACCTGCTCACACAAAATACAGATTTGTTTCAAGGGCGAGGACATTACAATAAAAAAAAATTACAGAAAAATCTCTTATGAACATAACTGCAAGAACACTTAAAAATGTAATAACATGTCACCAGACATTTGTCCATACCCATAGAATGTGCATCATGAAGAGTAAACTGTGATGTGAACTGTGTTTCTTAGGTGATTATGATGTATCAATATAGGTTCATCAGTTGTAACAAAGGTACCACTCTAGTGAGGGATGGTGATAATGGGAGGAGGCTCTGGATGTGTATGAAAAAAATCTCTGTATTTTCCCCTCAATTTTGCTGTGAACCTAAAACTGCTCTAAAAATGTAAAGTCCTAACAAAAATAATTTAAAAAATGATGTTGGTATGTAAGGATATTAAAAAGTAATTAAAAACATAATAGCAAATAAATCTAGATTTTAAAGAAATAAGTCCAAGTACTACTGTGTGTGTGTGTGTGTGTGTGTGTGTCCACACAGACATACAGACAGACAAAGGAACACAAACACCACTGGCTTCCAGTACAAGAATGTAAGTTTGGTTTGAAATTCAATTTTTTTTAATGTTTATTTTTGAGAGAGAGAGAGAGAAAGACAGCGTGCAAGGAGGGGAGGGGCAGAGAGAGAGAAAGAGAGGGAGACACAGAATCTGAAGCAAGCTCCAGGCTCTGAGCTATCATTACAGAGCCTGACTTGGGGCTCAAACTCATGGACCACGAGATTGTGACATGAGCTGAAGTTGGTTGCTTTACCAGCTGAGCCACCGAGGTGCCCCTGGTTTGACATTCAGAAATCAGTACAATTCATCACATTAAAAAAAAGGAGAAAAATATGATTAACTGAAAAGATGCAGAGAAAGTATTTGATAAAACAATGCTATGATAAAAAAACTTAAAAACATTTTTATTTATTTATTTATTTTGAGAGAGAGATCACGGGGGAGGAGCAAAGGGAGAGAGAGAATCCTAAGCAGGCTCCAAGCTCAGTGCACACAGCCTGACAAGGGCTCAATCCCATGAACCATGAGATCATGACCTGAGCCAAGATCAAGAGTCAGATGATTAACCGACTGAGCCACTCAGATGCCCCATAAAAAAACTTAACAAATTGAGAACACATAATCATGAGTAGGTTAAAGGTCCAATAGCAAATATTCCACATAGTAGTGAATATTGAAAGCTTCCCCCCTAAGACTAAGAAGGCTACCTGCATGCTCTCCCCACTGGCAGCCAGCACTCTCTGGAGGTCTTAGCCAGTGCAATTTGGGTTTCCATCTTGTACCCTGTAACCTTGCTGAGCTCGTTTATTAGCTCTAACAGTTTTTGACAATTCCTTAGCATTCCCTATAGACAAGACCATGTCATCTGCAAATATAGTTTTGCTTCTTCCTTTACAATCTGGTTGGTTTTGTTTCTTTTTCTTGCCCAGTTGCCCAACCACTGCAGTTTGACGAGATAAAGAAGCCATAACGATTGTGAAGGAAGAAACACAACTGTCGTTTGCAGAGGTCATAGCTATATGCAAAGAAAATACAAAGAATCTACCAAGTATTACAATTTAAGTTATTTTAGTAAGACCACTCAATAGAAACAGTCCACATACTAAAGTTAATAGAATCTCTACATACCAGCAAACATAAATATAAAACATCTAAGAATCTAGTGAAAGATGCACAAAAATACTTTTCTGAAAACCACAAAATGGTTTTAAGAAAACTTGCAAAAGACCAAAAGAAATGGAGGGATATACCATGTTAATGGATTGAAGATTCAGTATTGTAGGGATAAAAAATGGCCCCCAACTGGTCTGTATACTCCATGGAAATCAGTCAAACTCTAGCATTTCTTTGGTGTGGAAACTGACAAGCTGATTCTACAATGCTTTGTGGAAATGCAAAGGCCTTCTTCATTCTGCAGGGATCACCTGGAGGACAGGATTGAGACAACTCAGGTCACCTCTCGCTCATCCAATGGAAGCACTTGTGTGTTTTTTGCCCTGACCATGTCTGTAGACATTCCAGCCCAATACAGCAATCCCTTCTTCTTCCCCATCAGACCAGAGAACCTGTCAATCTCTTGCCATTGAGAATGTTCAGTTGTGAGTCAGTTGCACCAGTTCACTCTGTCCTGCAAAGGGGATACTTAACAACTTTTCCAAGTGGCCCGGAAAGGCCACTGATAGGCGTGAACGTCACCTTGAAAGGTAGGGTGGCTGGCACCTCTTGTCTCAGGACCCCAGGTGAAATGGAAATAGTCCCAGTTTAGTAGCCTGCTATCCAAACATATAGAGAACCCCTATCACGTGTGTGCTATGATGTTATTAGAAATTACTGGAGGGGCGCCTGGGTGGCTCAGTTGGTTGAGCATCTAACTTCGGCTCAGGCCATGATCTCGCAGTTCCTGAGTTCCAGCCCCACATCAGGCTTGCTGCAGTCCTGCAGTCAATGTAGAGCCCACTTCAGATCCTTTGTCCCCCTCTCTCTGAGCCTCCCCCGCTTGTACTGTCTCAAAAATAAAATAAAACGTAAAAAAAAAACTAAAAACAAAGAAACTACTGGAGTGTGGGCTTTGTTGGAATGTGTGTGTACAATAAATGAGAAAAAGTAAACAAGATATTCTGTTTGGACCACTGCCAGGTAAAGTGAGTCTTTGTGCATTGACAGAGATCAGATCGGAAGCGAAGTTAAAGAGGCACAAACGGAGAATAATGATGGCTACTTTCTTTTGGCGAAGTTGCTTCACTGCATAAGAAAAGAGACAACACGAGTTTAAAGTCTGTTCCATTTTCACAATAAGGTGTGTTGACCCCGCAAGTTCAACAGCATTTGGGTGAAAATGCAGGTTGCCTGTTAACAGAGACAGACGCGATGGCTGCTCATTACCTTGAGTACAACTTCACGGGGATCGGATGACTGTGGTTTGTGGGGACTTCCATTTTAATGAACTTCACATGGACACCTGCCACAACACAGTCCCCATAATGAAATCACTTAGGTTTATGGGAAAAGCTCTCAGCCCTGCGGGCTACGCTTTTGACCGCATGCTTTCACCATTTCCTGCCTAAAGTGAGAGCCCCAAGGAGCTGAATGCTGTCAACCAGGGAGACCACAGAAGCCACTAGAACACCTGTAAGACCAGGGGCGTGAGGCTTGGATTCTGGGCAAGATGTGGCATGATGTGGGCCAGGGTCTGACCCAGCCCTGGGAGGGACCTAACACAGGTGAAGTCCTCCTCCCTGGCACAGGGACAGGGCGCCGAGAACACGTCCACCACTTGGTACCTGGGTGGGCTGTTCCCAGTGTTATTTCCCAGGTCCTAAAGCCAGCGAGTCTTGATCCCTGAGAGCTTTCTCTCCTGAGCTGTGGGCACGCCGTGCTGCCCAGGAATCCTGGGGCTGTTCCACACCGAACTGCCCAACCCAACTCTCAGACTGTGCTATTTATTGTGGACCAACTGAAATCAGTGCTTTGGGCGCCCCCGGCACCCCATTATTCCCCCAGCGCAGTCTGTGTTCTCTGCTAAGCGGAAGGCAGGGAAACCAGAGCCCATATAGGTTTAGCATCAACATGCCATCAGCTTTCTGGGATGGTGGAGCCTAAGTTTCCAGTGAGCACACAGAGCTCTGCTATCCCTGAATAGAGTATTTCTTCTGAATGCCTGAGATTCCGGTCCAAATCGGGACTGTGGTGCCTGGGATTCAGAGCCCAGGTAGCCCCACGGGGAGAGGAGGATGGAGTGAGTCGGGAGGGTACCTGAGGCTGGCGGGTGGCAGCCAGCCACGCTGCCTAGCTGGCCGGGGCTCCCTCGTCCCTTCTCTCCTGCGTGGCGGCACTCACAGTCCCCTGGCTCCGGCCGGCCTGGCAGCCCAGCAAGATGCTGGCTGGAGCATCCAGGCCTGTGGCTGCCACAGGGGAGAGGAGAGCAGGCTCCCCCCGCAGACCCGAGGGCGCGAGCCGGGTCAGGGCTCAGTGGTGCGACAGAGGGCATGCCAGCGCTTCACCAGCTCCTTGGGCTTGCTGAACATCTCGTTCCAGTGCTCCAGCTGCTTGCCCCGGGCATACATGTAGGGGCCCACCACCACCCGGCCCAGCGCGTGGCTCTCTGCGGGGGAGGGAAAACGTTGTCACTCTCTGGACCACAGAAACCACATCACTTCAGCAACATCCCCCGTGCCTTCTCTCTCTCTCTCACTTACTCCTCTTTTCGAAGGGTGGAGCAAGCCCCCTCCCTCTCTAAGCATGAGCTGACAGCCCCCAAAGGACCCTGCCTTTGCTCTGGAGTCGGAGATGGAAAAGGGAGCCCAGGTGGAGAGCCAGCCCTATGGGGTCACCTACTCTGCCTCTCACCCTCCTCATGAGACATCTTAAGCCAGCCTCACGCCAAAGAGCTGAGGGAGAAAGGGGTCCCTCCGGAAAGAAGCCCTCTTCCATCACCTCCACGCTGCCTGAACGCTCCTCCTTTGCCCGTGTCCCCAACAGCCCTGCCGGGGTGGGGGGGCAGCCTTACTCTCTCCTTCGGTGCCCTGCAGCACGGTCAGGCTGAGGCTGGCAGTGTCCAGCTCAGCGGGGTCGGCCTTGAAGCTGAAAGTCTCGCTGTACACGGGGTTGGCGGAGCCCAGGACAGCCGAAGTCTTCTTGCACTTGACAAACTTGTTGTGGTTCATCAGAGACACTTTGACACACACACCTGCGGGGCAGTGCAGACCGTGGGCTGGGAGGAGTGGGTGGGGTCCAGCCTCTGGCCTGTGGGAGGTCTGGCTGGGAGGGTGCGGCCCACCCTGGGCGCCAGGACCCCCCGTTGCTCACAGCCACTATAGCCGGAGGGCGTTACAAGAGGAAACAGGGTTGATTAGTGTATGGCCTCACGCCCCGAGGAAACGCTGGGCTCCCTTCCTCTTCCTTCCTCTGTGCCTCCTGAACTCGCCCACGGCTCGGCTGGCCCTTGTTTACCCGGGCCTGGCACCACACGCCCATCCCTCCCTTTGGTGGAGGGGGGCCCTCCCTGCCTGCTGACTGCTCAGGCTCCCTGGGGCCCCTTAAACACCTTCTGCTTCAGAGGGCTGAATTTTTGGAGTGGGGCTCATATGGGTTTTGGATCCACAGTGGAAGGTTGAATGACAACTTGCTTACAGTGACCCAGATGCGGAGACACACAAATGGCAGACAGCCACCACCTTGCTGGGGGGGGGGGGGGGGGGGGGGGGAAAAAAAAACGGGGGGGGGCCGGGGGGGGGGGGGGGGGGGGGGGGCGGGGGTATACATACATAAGGGCAGGACATTATGCTGAGCCAGAGCAGGGCCTTCGCTCCTCCAGCTGCTGGGTTCTGGGGGGCTAGAGGAAGCAGCACCCCATGCTGCCTGTCGGCCCGGGATGCCTCTTCTTCCAGCCGGGCGCCATGCCTTGTGTGCAGGGGAACCCTCCCTGGGGGCAAGGGGGCACGGGGTCTGGCCCTGGAGGAACTGGAGTCCTTCACAGAAGGGCAGAGGTAGAGGCAGGATCAATCTAAGGTGGGTTCAATCTAAGGAAGTGGTTTCCCACATCACAGTTGTCCACAGAGGGTGGTGAGCACTCCCGTGGCGGCTCAGACACAGGCAGGAATTGCATGGCCAGGGGCAAGGGGCAGACTCCAGCTCCCGGCCCCAAGTTCACAGGACAGAACCTGCCCGGGGGAGGAGAACTTACTGACAAAACTCGTGTCCTCCTGGAGCTGGAGGCCCTTGGCTCGCAGCACGACCACAGTCAGGCGGCGCAGGCAGTCGTTGTAGCCGAGGCAGAACTGCAGGTCTCCAAACTCAGAGGGAGGCCGGGAGGCCGAGAGGAAGGCACCCGGGTCAGTTAGCAGGTGCCGGAGGAGCCACGGTGCCTTCCCGGCTGTGCCTTCCTCCTTGGTCCTGGCAGTCAGGCACTGGTACTGTGTGGCACTTTTCTCCTTTAACCCCACCCTCATTTGGGCTTGGATGGGGAAACTGAGGTCTGGCCAGCTGAAGGGACTTGCTGAAGATAACTACCATGAGGGGCAGAGCTTAGGACACAGATCCAGGTCTAGGGGATTCCAAAGCCTATTCCAAGCTGCCACCATCCTCTCGGGGGTCAGGAAGATAGAGGGTAAATATTTTCCTCGGTTGGACCATTTGGGGTGTCACCTTTCACAGCTGACTGATTTGGGTGGGAATTTAAGTGTGGACTTTTTACAAGTCTCTGATCTCCAGGGCGAGAGAACCTCAGGCGGCCCTTCCCTGCCCAGGAGTGGCTCCACTCTGCCCCCTTGTCCCATGCACTTGCGGCCCAGGCCCAGAACCCTGAGTCACACCAGTAGGCGCAGTGGGCAGTAGGCTGAGGGCTGTCGCTGGCCGACAGGTGCTGGGTCACACCTGCCCACGGTAGTCTGACACACAGTGGTATATGCCTGGTGACCTTGACCTTTACCTCCAGGCTCTCAGCCTCCAGGTCTCTCCAGATGAGACGCCGGCAGTCACCTGCCAGGGTCTCGTTTTTCAGGGGGAAGAACACCTGGCCCAGGAGCTGGTGCTTCCTCTGTCTGTCCACGTGGTACACGGAGAACCTGAGTACCCTTTGAGTGATGCTCTTGCTGGACACCTGGGGGAGATGAGGGTCTGCGCTGGGGTCAGGTGTGGAGACAGGGGATGGGATAGGATGGCGTGCTGTTCTGGACCCAGGAGCTTTTGGTGACAGGTGACTCAACCAGGGACCTGCACACCCCAAGCCCAGGCATCCTCAGGGGGCCCTTTCCAGCAGCGAGCCCAGTACCCCTGGGAAGCGGGAGTGTGTGCCACAGCCTTGCCTTGCAGGGTGTGTTTCGAGGACCAGCAGCGTTCACCACTCACCTGGACTTTGCTAGAAATATAGGACCTGGGCCCCACCTCAGGCCCATGAAGGGAATCTACCATTTAACAGGACCTCCAAGTGATTTGCCTGCACATAAATGTATAGACGGTCTCACACCGGAGCCCAGGGAACCTGCCTGTCTCTGCCATCTGAGTTGGGCACCCCTCTCCCTGAGGCTGTGTCCTCATCTGTAATGGGGATAGTGTTTCTTACTCTTTGAGTTCCCCACGCAATCATGGGGTCTGATGTTTGGCAGATGGTCAATTAATACTGATTTGCTTCTCTTCCTCTTCTCCTTCCCCTCCCCCATTAAAACACAAAGAGGCAGAATGAAGTTGGGATGGGGCAGGAGAGTGATGGTTAAACAAAAATCAGTTTGTGAGCGTGACATGTGGCCAGGCCGGTCAGCAAGGCTACATGCCTTCATGTCACAAGGCTTCATGCCCCGAGAAGGGCGAGGTCACCTGTGAGTTCCCACAGCCTTGGCCCCCAGCAGGAGGCTGGGAGATGGGCCCCATGCCACCCCTCCTTTCAGCTACAGCTCTCGGCCCAGAAGAAGGCAAGAATCAGGGCTCTGGCTCAGCAATCACCCTCTTCTGGATGCTGCCTGGACTGTCCTTACCTTGCCAGCCAGCCTGCTGTCTGCTCTTGAAAATGTTTGCCCAAGGCTTCAAGGCAGCTCTTGATGGCTGGTTTCCCATAAGGGGCCCCCAGTCACCTGCTCAGGCTCCCAGGTACCTGTGAGCTTGGCTCAGTGCCCAGACAGCCTCTGCACCTCCAGACCCTGAGCCAGCCCGCCCACAGGCCAGCAAACGCACCACCTGCTGCAGGATGGCTCTAGGGTCCTGCACCGGTCTCTGATGGGATAGGCAAGTTCCTGCCCCCACCCCAAGGGGCATGGGGGGCTTGCCCTCTGCCTTCTTTAGATAACCTTGCCAGAAACCTCACAGTGCTCCAAAGCCTTGGAGCACTTCTCCAGAGCCCCATGGGCCAGAGCGAGGCATTCAGTAGGTGCTCCAAGAATGTGTTTTCTCCTTCTCTCATCCAGGCAGCCTGGCCAGAAGGAGCCCAGCCCTCTACCTCCTCACCTCCCTAGTCTCTGCCCTACCCCCATCATCAGCGGTCAGGACAGGGCAGGCAGGGGAAAGCAGAGCTGGTGGCATCAGGGGTCTTGGGGGGCTGCAGGGTCCTGGCTAGCACAGAAGGCTGGAGCTCACCTGCACGACGTCTGTTTCTTCCCAGGAGGCCAGACCCTGTCTGCACCAGAGGCCTTACCTGGAAGATGAAGTGCTCATCAAACTGCGGGTTGGAGGTCTTGCGTTTGGTCTTGGACTGGAGGAAGCGCCGCTCGTCGGGCAGCAGATGAAGCTTCACCAGAGGGCTGCAGGTCTCTGAGGGGCCTTGCAGCCTCCGCGCCTTGATCAAGCCCACCAACAGCCGCTCGGCTTCCTGCTGGTATTCCAAGGAGAACCACAGCCGCCCCAGGCAACCCTCAGGGAAGTCCGTCTCACTCGTGTCGTCTAAGAACTTGTATAGCTCTGGGTTGATGGTCCCCACTATGCCTGTATTTCCAACGACACAGGGGCGGGGTGGTCTGCCAGGCCAGAGGAAGGCAGGGCCATGGGGGACAGCGAGCTCTGGGCTTCACCACCCCTGCCCCCTGCTCGTCTCTTCTTGGCTGAGCCTCCAGTGGGCAGTTCACTGGCCTCTCCAGACCACATCCACCACCTGCCCTTCTCTAGACTGAACACAACCTCTCTCTCTAGTACAGCTCCTCAGGCAGCCTGCCAGCACTAAGGCAGGGCATATCCAGGCCTGCTTCCCTCTGCGGCTCCCAGCAGAGTGAACAGTGTTCATTTAATCCCTGCCCCTTAGTTCGGGGCCTGCTTGTTGGGCAGGGGGTTCATAGTGCCCAGGACCTGACCTGGCCCCTGTCCATGGTGCCCAGACGATGTCTCAATGATAAAACTTTGCCTCTTCTATTCCTGTTGAAATTAAAAGGGCCTCGCTGATAACTGGGTGGTTCCTGGGAAGGTATCTTGGAAGGTCTTCAGAGCAAAGGTTTGGGCAGAAAGCTGAGCACCCAGCTCCCACCCTTCTGAACTCTGGATCAGCCAACCAATCAGTCTAGGAAAGAACCCATCAAATGTTCTGCACCCGCATACCAGGGTTCCAATCCCTCTGTTGCCTACAGCCTCTGTGACCTTGGGCAAGGCACTGTTAGCCTTCCGAAACTCTGTTTATGAATGTGCAAAATGGGGTGAGGATTTCTCCCCCCAAAGAGGCAGGGTGATGTCTTACTCCACAATGGCACATGAGGCCATATCTGGTAGAGGCTAGGGTGCAGCAGGCATTTGGTAAACCCAAGTACCTGGAAAGAATGGTCACTGGGCCACTCTTCCTAAGGGAAACCAGAAGATTCTGCCCAGAGCACTAGGATCCCAAGGGAAATGGCTTTATTGCTGAGACTCAGCAGAGCCCAGCCAGCAGCACCCCTGCTTCTGTTTCACTCCTGGGGTCCAACCCAGGGGGTGAGGCTGCTGCCCAAATTCTGCCCCCAGGAGGCCAGTGGTGTGGGCTTTCCCCAGGCACCACAATCCTGGTGGTCTCTGCCCCCAGAACAAGTGGACCTGGTAATTGGGGGCATCACTGGAGGGCTGCTGGTCCAGGCTGTTTTCCAGGGTCAGGCCCATGAAACCAAATGGTTCCACCCTGGCCAGAGCAGACCCCGACCCCAGGCAGGCTCTGGCGGGAGCACTCACCAAGGTTGCTGCTGGAGGTGTGGGGCAGGAGCTCCGGGGCTGGGCAGGGGTCCCGTGGGACCTGAGCCCACTCTCCACTGTTCAGGGGTACCCAGTCTCGGTCTTGGAAGGAAGGGGGCACCACAAATGGCACACCTGGTGGCCTGTCCCGAGGCGGGAAGATGACATGTTGGTGGCAGGTGGAAGGTGTGGCTCCCACAGCCCATAGGGGTTGAGTGCCAGAGGCTGGGGGAGGAAAAGCCAGCAGGAGCCAGGAGGAGGCAAGAGCACCATTTTCTGGGCCCACACCTGCCCCCGCCTGCCCCCCACCCTCACCCGCAGCCAATACCTCTGCCTGTCTGCAGCCAGTGGGGCCAGCACTGCCTCAGCCACTTACTAGTGGTGTTCCCTGGACCCGTTACTTACATCCTCTGAACCTATAGGAAATAAGCTCATTCTGGAAAACGAGCTTCATAATGCTTGCCTCATAGGTTGTGGTGACAATTCTGGGGTTTCTTCATGATCACTCCCAGCATGATGACCGCATACAGGAGGCACCCCCTAAACAGACCTTTCCTTTCCCACCCTACTCCAAGGGCAATGCCACAGGGAGGGCCCTAAGCAAGGTCAGGGGCTTGCTTGGCCCCACACCCTGCCTTACCTGCTTGTCTGGGTCCTGGTGGCATATGGCGGGCAGGGCTTGTCCTCTTGTGTGCTGGACGCAGCTGTGGTCCCTGACAGCTCCTCATAGGTGAATATGGCACAAAGCCTCTTCCAGAGACAGCAGCTCACCCAGATCAATAGCAGTAGCAGCAGCAGCCCCCCAGCGAGGCCCCCGATTACCAGGGCCACCTGCTCTGGGGGCAAAGACCACTAGGACTGTGATGCCTGGAGAAAGCCACTCCCCTTCACACCACGGACCTGCTGGGGGCAGGATTTGGGCAGCAACCACATGCCCTGAGTTGGACCCCAGGAGAGACATAGAAGCAGGCTTCCTGTTCCCTTGGAAAGCAGCTGGCCCTGGACTTGAGATTCTGGCTGAAATGAACCATTTTCTTGTGCTTCTGAGTAGAAATTAAATCCGCTCTTACCAGAACCTTTATCTTCCCTGGACTCCTATTCAGGCTTGAGAGCAAACCCGAGTGTGGGCATCATGTAGGTAAGGAAAGCCCAGGAAGGGGTGATGTCCTGGTTTGCATTCCCAGCCCTATCCTTTGGGGTCCTGGAACCCGCTGAGAGGCCGAACTCACGTTTGAATTCTGTAACTGTCTCTACAACCCAATCCCTTGTTCAACCCTCTATCAAGATGAACCCTCTTAGGGGAGTCCGCTGGAGACAATGGGAGTGTGGATGAAGAAAAGGGCAGTGGACGTGAGAAACGGAGACACAAGTACCCTTTGCTGCCTGCACCCCTACAATTGCGGGGACCTGGCAGGATCCACTCCCGTTTCAGCGCCCTCTCTGGGACGCTCGCTCCCAGGCGCCTGCTGCCTTCCTCTGACAAAGAAGGGGCCTCCTTCGGGTCACGTGCGGACACGGGGCTTCCGGGGCTCTGGGGTCTGGACGAGGGGAGTGGTGAGGAGACACTCCCCCCCACCTTCCTGACCCCCAAAGGTCCTCGAGGGGCAGGCCTCCCTCTCCACCTCTTCCCGCGCTAGGAGCCACAGGCAGGTGCGGGCGGCGCCCCACCGGGGCAGGGGGGGCGGGGGGAATTGGGGGCCGAGGGCCCCCGACGCCGCGCTGGGGGCGCGGGTGGGGAAGGGGGCACTTACCCGCCATGACACTGCTCGGCGGGCTGCCGGGGCTGGGGCGCACTGGTCTCCGCGCCTCCACTCGCCGCGGGGCAGCCTTTTAAAGCGCGGCGGGGCTGTCGGCGGGCGCGGGGGCGGTCCCTCGTCGGGTGCTGGCGGCAGTCGGCGGGGAAGGGAGCCCGCCCCCGGAGGCCGCAGCTCCGCCCCGGCCAGGCCCGGGTCGCTGACGAAGGGGGAGCCGCCGGTGAGCTCCAGGAAAGTGCAGGACTCTGGGCTGCGCGGCTGGGGCGGGGTGGGGTGCGAGGGCGCCCCGCTCTGGGAGGGCAGCGCCAACGCCTTGGCCGCCGAGTCTGAGGGAGGGCTCGGCACCTGGCCCTTCACGCCCGGCCGCCTGGACACGCGACACGCGGGTCTAGGAGTGCCACTCCATCTTCCGCGATCCTCTGCAGGCTGTGGCTGCCCCCCTCGCCCCCCCTCCCGGCTCCCCCCATATCTCTTTCCCCCCCACCCCGGGCCTGCGCCCACTCCTGCTCCCGAGGCCTGCCGGGCTTCCAGGTTGGACTCTCCGCGCGCGGTCCCGGGCCCCGGCGCCGCCTGCCTGACCGCGGGGGGCGAGGGGTGCGGGGCTGAAATTCACAGGTCCGCCATGGCAGCACACAAAGTAATGAGGCGTTGGACAGCCCGGGTTCTGCAGCGGGACCACCTGGGTTCCTACCCTGGCTCCCCACTAGCCAGTTGTGACACTGGGGAAAATTTCCTTCTGGGCTCCCTGTCCTCAATTGGGTTAGTAATAGTAATCTCTCTGGGGTTAAAGTATGTAATGGACACGGCTTAGAATGGAGGTGACTTGGCCCCACGGTGCGCGGGGCGGGGGGGTGGGGAGGAGTGGGTGGTGCACAGTGCGCGCCAGCCACCGCTATGGTGATTATCTGACTCAGGGTGGCGTCGCCTGGATCCCCTGGACACCCGCAGCCCCTATTACTGAAATGCTTATTATCAGACCGCGGGGGCAGTGCCAGTCGGGACTAGTGAAGGCAGCCAGAGCCTTGACCAGAGGCTCCGGTCCTCTGCCAGCTTCCACCCGGCGTGCATCCCATTGGAGGACGCGCACCCTCTTGGCGTCCCATGCAGTGTCTCTGCGGGGTGCTCTGGTGGGAGCATCTGAGACCTTGAGGGGGCGTCTGGAGATGGGGACCGAAATGAATATGTGTGTGTTGGTGAGGTGGGGTGGGGGGAGGGTCGGTCTTGTTTTATAGCCTTGAAGGTTTTGACCAAAGACCCACTCTGGGCCCTGCTCCAGCCTGGCATCTGTGCCCATCCCGGTAGGGAGGAGGCTGACTAGACAAGACGGACAGCCCACCAGGCTGTCAGTGTGCAGTTCCACCCTGCCCAAGCACTGCTTGACCCGAGGCGAGGCGGGATGGCGAGGTGAGCCTGGGTCCCCCTCATCTCGCAGGGGCAGGGGGAAGAGTGGCTCTTTTCTTTCCGGGGTCTGGTGAGAAGGCGGGTCCCTGCATCTCTGTCCAGTAGGGCATGCCTCTCCACTCCACCCCGGAAGCCTGCTGGGAGTCTGCTGGGAACCTGGTGGAGGCAGGGCATTTTCCTCCACCAGCCTGCCCCCTCCTGCATACCATTTTGGCTGGAGTGTCTGGAGACCTGGGACTCTGACCTTTGCTTCTGCTGGGCTGGTGATATCTCAGGAAATGGAGTCTGGGTCTGCCTCAAAACCTCCTCATCTTTGCCCTCACCTCTGAGTTGAATGTCTGTTAGTTTCCTGTTGCTGCTGTAACAGATGACCACAAATGTAGTAGCTAAAAACACAAATGTAGTCTCTTACAGTCTGAAGTCAGAAGGCTGAAATGGGTCTGCAGGGCTGTATTCCTTCTGGAGGCTGGAGGCAAATCCACTTCGCATCCTTTCCCAGCTTCTAGAGGCTGCCTATGTGTGGCTGCTTCCTTTATCTTCAAAGCCAACAGCAGCATTTTCTAACCTCTCTGAATCCAAGTCATGTTCACATCAACTTTCCTACCTCCATCTTTTTTTTTTTTTTAACGTTTATTTATTATTGAGACAGAGAGAGACAAAGCATGAACGGGGGAGGGGCAGGGAGAGAGGAGATACAGAATCGGAAGCAGGCTCCAGGCTCTGAGCCATCAGCCCAGAGCCCAATGCTGGGCTCGAACCCACGGACCACGAGACTGTGACCTGAGCTGAAGTCAGACGCTTAACTGACTGAGCCACCCAGACACCCCCTTGCCTCCATCTTATAAGGACCTTTGTGATTTTGTGGGGTCCACCCTGATAATCCAGGATAATTATCCCATCTCAAGATCTTTACCTTAATTGCCTCTGCAAAGTCCCCTTTGCCATGGAAGATAACCCATTCCCAGCTTTCAAGAATGAGGACATGGACATCATTGGAGCCAGAGTGTCCACAGAGCCCTCTGGGAAGGGATGGTTTACATTCTCTCTCCCCCTGCTGCTTAAAGCTCTCAGTGGGCCCGAAGGCTAGGACCAGGCAGCTAGCAAAGCCCACATACCCCCTTGCGTGGTAACTTTCCAGTTGCCATGAGCCTCTTCCTGGCTGCTTCGCCTGTCCTGGTTACCCCTGACAGGGCATGGCACCCATCCACACCCAACCACCTCCATGATTGGCCCCAACCTGTGTGAGTGGGTACTTCTGGAAAAGCGAATGCATTGTGGCCACTCTGGCCAGGTCCGGAGCTGGCCATCCTCCCCCCAGCCCCATGCTGTGCTTTTCCAAGGCCTCCTGGCTTCCTATCTGTTTCCTTTCCTCACCACCTACCTCCAAGCCTTGGCTCGCTCCTGCCAGCTCTTCTTCCTCAGTCCGTCTCCATCAACACCAAAACCTTCTCCCAGGTCTCCGCCATCTCTAACCTGGAGCACTGCACCAGCTTCCTCTCTGCTCTTCAGACTCATCCCTAAACCCTCTCCTCAGCTTATGTCTTCCAGGCTCCCCTCCCTAGTCTCACCTGGATGCCTCCCCACTGCCATCCCTCTGCAGTGCTCACAGCCTGTGACGATTACCCCACCCCACTCTCCCCAGCAGACCGGGACCTCATGAAGGCAGGGAGCCATGCCTTATTCAGCTCAGCGTCCCAATATCTGCCTCCAGGACCAAGCTGTGCTGAATGGTGGATGAAAGGCTTGCACCCTCAGGATGAGCTGCCTTCTGATTTCTGCCAGTGTTATCCATGCATCGCACACACCCTGGGCCCACACTTCAGGGCCCACCAGGATCTCTTTCCCTTGCCCTGGAGACCAGCTGCTGGGTCCTGCACTCACATTGCTAGCTCGGCCTGCAAGCACCTTATGTGTGCACCCAGCCCTCCGAATTTTGAGTCTTTGTTCCTCCACAGGAAGATGAGAGCAAGTGTCAGGGGAGAAGCTCACCTTTTTGCTGCTTCTTATGTTTTGGGCATCACAATGCAGGCTCAGCGTACATGACCCGTTGAGGCCTCCATTGTGTCAGCCCTGCAGAGCTGGGGCCGCTGCTTCAGATGAGGAAACCACATCAAAGAGGTTCCATGGACTACCCAGTAAGTGGTAGGCTAGACTCAGCTCCTGGACCCCCTCATTCCTTTCCCCCCACTGGCCAGCTGAGGGGCCCAAGCAAGGCCCCAGGAAACTACTTCCTGTGGAGATGACTGTGAACTTAGGCCAAAAGCCACAGGCACCGTGGCCAGTATCCCCTCTCTCCACTGGCCCACAGGGGCTCTGAGCCCTGCTGGCCTGGAGCCTGCTCACATAACAATGGCCTCCAGATCTAGCTGCAGCCGTGGCCCTGCTTCCTGTTTTCAGATCTTTCTCCTCCCTAGGTCTCTGGGAGCTGGGAAATCTGGAAACAGTGGCAGACAAGGTTTCTCTTTGCCGTGGCCAAAAGGAAACCATATTTCAATTGGTGAAAGCATTCCCAAGGAGGGTTGCAGGAAGTCCAAGTGTTTAAAGGCCTGCAAATGCCTGCAGGTGATTAATAATTCAGTGCAATGGATGATTCAAGAGAAAGGCCACTTTCAATTAACCTTAAGAATCGGCCCGTCTGAGGAAGTGTCGTCTCTTGTCACCTAGGAACAGAGAGAGAGACCAGAGCAGGATAAAGGCCACTCCGAGAAGCATGTGGAAGACTGTGTTTCTCACAGTTATGTAAATTCCACCCTGGTCAGCCCAGATCTCTCTCTGTGAGGTGTGGAAGCGTTCTCCCCACACCAGCATCATAGATTTTCTCTGGTTCCACTACATTGGCCTTACTTTCCTATTTTTGAGGAGATTGGAGGAAATAACTTTCCATATCGGGTCATAAGCTTCTGCCTTGTCCCCCACTCTACCATGCTTGTTTCAAATATGTCCTGTCCTGTGGACAACCACTCGTAGTCCTAGTATGGGGCCCAGAACCCCTGGCTCACTCCTGCCTCCTGGGAGTTTTCTCTGCTGCCCTGCGCGGTTCTCCCTCCTTGCTGCCCCTGCTTGGCAGCTTTTCTCTCTACTGGCAACAATAGCCTGCCTTTTCTTCTCAGGAACTACCCTCTCCCCTCTTTGCTCACATGGTAGCTGAGGGAAGACGGTCTCTTCCCTTTGCCCACATCACCGGTTCACCCTTGTTCCGGGGCCTTGCACATGACCCAGGCCAGGCCACCCAGTGTGCTTCGTTCCCTGGGGCAATGAGATGTTTCACTCTGGAATTTTTGTGGAATCAGCATTTGTGGACACTTCCTTCTTTGCAGGCCCCGTGGAGCTGGAGGAGCTCAGTCCGGGGTGGTTGGGAGCACTTGTGTGGAGGAGGGTGTGTGAGACCAGAGTCAGCACAGGAGCACAGAGTAGGGTGGGAGGTTTCATGATGCTGTCTGACCCCTGGTCCTGGAACCCTGGCGGCCATCTCTCCCCAGATGGTTCAATAAATTAAATTTAAAAAAAATTTTTTTTTCTTAAGCCCGTATGAGGTGATTTCTGCCACTTGCAATTAAGAGTCGTAATTAATCGTTAACAGAGGCAGGCCACGAATGGGTGGGCAAGGTCTGTGAGCCTCATTCCCATCTCAGTCAGGTGGAAAGTGAGACTCGGGGGTGATGAGTTGCCTGAGGCCACTGAGCCAGGAAGTGACTGGCCAGTCTTGACACCAGCTGCTCTGTCTCCTGACCACCAGCATTGACCCTCAGACGATGCAGAAGGCAGGGATGGAGGCAAGGCTTGTCATTTCTGAATTGTCACCTCTGGCCCTGCTGCTGTCCCAAGGATTGTTGGCCTCTCGGGGGCGGGGTCTAATCAGTCAGGGCTGTTGTGGCCAATAGCAGTGAATTTATTCCTCAGCCCCCGGTGCCCACCCCACCTCCTCCAGCTTTGTTGCCAACACCAGAACCCACACTCTGTCAGGGCAGCAACACAGTGGGGCCCGGGGATGAATCTGAATGGTCTGGGCCATATTCACAGTGCTCTCGGCCCCCTTTGCTGGGTTCTGACTCGATGAGCCATCTTTGCAGCTACGGGTGGCCCCGTGGCAGTGTTCTAGCCAATGAGACACGTGAGGACACCTTTCAGGGGGCTGTTGGGAAATACTTTAAATTTTTTTTTTATTTTGATGTGTCAAGGTGTTGATGTTTTGGCGAAGATACGAAGAAGTTTGCTATCAACTCCAAAGAGGGGTGATAGAGATGCAGATTTTCAAAGGTGGCTGAGAACCAGCCACCCAGCTGTCCCACTGGGGGAAAGACAAGCTGAGCGAGTGGAGGGGAGAGACAGGACTTTGGCAAAGGTTGGAGCTGAGAAGGGGACCCCCAGCACGGGGGACGGGGCGGGTAGACATATCCCCCTCAAGCCCAGAGAATGCGTACCTGAACAGGACCACTCTGAGAGCTTGGTTTGCATCCCCAGAAATTTGGGATTCCTCTGAAGCTTCCTCTCCCACTGCAGTGATGGGTTCGGGGAGACACAGGCACAGGGACTGACCAGGGCCAATGAGTGGCAACATCAGTGTTCCTACAGTGTTGGGCCAGAGGCTCTTCCCGAGGGCCTTGAGTCTTGCCAGGGAGTCTGTTTGAAAGAAAAGAGCCTGACCAGCGGCTGATGCACACAGGCATTTGTGGCTTTTGGCTTGAGGTGGTGCAGGCAGAGTGACAGGTGCGTTGCTGCTGTATTGGGAGGCAGGTGCCCTCCCTCTGATGGGGGGGGGGGCGGGTCAAAGACTTGTTGACCTTAGGGGTCAGATCAGCCACTCATGGTGGGAGTGTGGGCCTGGGGAATTGCCATCAGCCTGATCCAGGTACTTGTCAGGATGGGGAATGTGTGGCACGTTCCCCATGACTAGAGGTGAGCCATGTGATCGAAAGAGCCACTGTGCCATTGTCTCAGACCCTGCCCCAAGCCTGCCCGGAGCTGATGGGACCACAGCAGAGGGGAGGAGGAGGTGAGCTTTCTAGGGGCTGAAGAGGGAGCAGGTGGCTTCAGATTCATATGCTGGGATCAGGGACTACAGCTGGAGCTGGGGGTGGGGACGGCGAGGTGGGGAGTGTCAGTGGCAGGGGACAGTCTGTAAGAGACTTTTGAAAGTGCCCATGATGGCAGTAAGCCTCTTTGAGATCCAGAAAGCATAAAGCCATCTTATGGGACCATCAAGAAAGAACTTTCCATATTTCTTCCCTTTCCTCTCTCCATGTGCTCTGACCTCAGGAGTCCGTGTAGGCAAGGTGCAGGAGGAGAGAAGGTGCTGACCATGCCGCTGTGTCAGAGACCAGGGGCTTGTCTGAAGCTGGCCTTTGCTGTGGGAGGGAGGAAGACTTAACTCTAACCAAGTTGTCAGGTATGATGACTATCCGGGCTGGGCCTTCTGAGGACTGGGCCCAGACTGTTGAGGGACAGAATGAGGGGGGGAGGGGTAACCTCTGTTGGATGTTGCTCCGTTCCAGGTGTGACCTCCATGTGGAGTTTAGGGCTCTCCTCTATCCTCCCCCTTCCCTCCTCCCTTCTCGCAGAGAGATCACGTGACCATGGACAAGGCCATTTTATTTGGCTTCAGTGCTTGCAGTTGGGCTTTCGCTATGACAAGGAAATGAATTAAAAGTGCTGAGCATGGGGGGAAGGCTGTTCCTTGGCGACCTTGTGTGGCAGATTAAATTTTTGGTCCCAGGGTACCTGGGTGGCTCAGTCAGTTAAGCGTCCGACTCCTGATTTTGGCTCGGGTCCTGATCTCACGGTTCATGAGATTGAGCCCTATGTGGGGCTCCTCGCTGACAGCTTGGAGCCTGCTTGGGATTCTGTCTCTCCCTCCCTCTCTCTGCCCCTCCACCAATCTCTCTTTCTCAAAATAAATAAACTTAAAAATAAATTGTTGGTCGCAGGCCCTCTCTTCCTGGTTACTAGTGTTGCACTTCCCCATCCCTGCAACATGATGGGGAAGCATACTTCCCTACCACTTGACTTTGAGCTTAGCCATGAGACGAGCTTGGGCTGATAGAATGTTAGCAGAGATGATGCAAGGCTGGAAATGCCTTGTCCTCTTGAGCTTCTGGCACTGTGGTAAGGAGAGCATGCCCCAGGTAGCTGCTGGCTGCAGGCCAGTGAAAGATCTGTGGGGTGGCTCCAAACCCAAGTGGGAGCCTGGAATCAATGGGCCCACCCTACACCAGCTGACCCCAGCCAACCCCGCAGACATGGGCGGGAGATACAAACTCTCGTGGATGATTGCCATAGAGATTCTGTAAGCGGCAAAAGTTGACTGAAATACACTCTTTTTGTTTACTAGAATGAAACCAGAGTGATGAGCTGAGCAGGGCTCACTTCTGGAGGGCTATACTCTATCTCCTCTTCCACAGTTCTTGAAGTTGGGGCCCTGGGGTGGATGGGCTTGCCACTTCTCCTTACTGGCTGACTTTGGTCTTCTCTGGATCAGCTTTCATTGTCGAGGGAGTGATAAAGTGCTGAGGCCTGGGTGGTGGTAGTGGGCTTAGGGGAGAGAGAGAAGAGAGCTTGGGGAGGACATCTGGGGTTGTTGTAGCACAGCATCCTTTTTCCTTCTGGTAGAATGGTACCCCAGTGTGTTCTGGGAGAGCACCTTTCTCCTGTCAGTGCCAATGGCTCAGGTGTGGTTGACTCATCCCTCTGCCTTGATTCCTCTGAAGCTCCTTCTCCTGCTGTAGTAATGGGTCCAGGGAGACACAGACACAGGGACTGACCAGGGGCAGTTTTCCTGACAATGCTGGGCCAGAAGCCTCCCAGAGGGCCTTGCATGGGCCTTGCACCAGGGAACCTTGCATGAGAAAAGAGCCTGACTCCATATGAAAGTAGCCGTAGGTGATACTGGAAAAGAAGTCTGGGCCCAAATCATGGAAAGCTTTGTATGACACAGAAATTATTTTGAACTTAATTCTGTAGATAGAAGTAAGCCTAATAAGATTTTCTTGAGATCAATGTAATATTTATTACGTACTTTCTGTGAGCCAAGGCAGATAGGACTAACAAATAAATATAAAAGCAGTTACCACTGCAAATGATAATAGCCTCAGAAAATTAGTTGTGGTACTAAGGGATGCTGTCTTAAATTTCTGTACCAATATGGCAGGCAAGTCTTTCATAGATCTGAGCACAACCGAACAGAATACCATGACTTATTACAGTGGTTGGCAAGCTTTTACATGTAAGGAGTCAGATAATGTATATTTTAAGCTTTGAGAGCCACACGTTATCTTAGTTGCCACTCTTATTATTCTAGTGCAAGACAACCATAGTCGATATGTAAATGAATAGGTGTGGTTTGTGTCAATAAAATTTTATTAACCAAAAAAAAAAAAAAAAAAAAAAGCCTAACTAAGAACAGAATCAGCATCAGCTAAGGGCAGTTGGTGCCCAGGGAAGAAAGGGAATTACTGGGTCTTAGTAACAGATGAATCAGGCTGTGTCTGAAGCCAGAGCATGACCAGACTTTTCCCCTAGGTGAGTCAACAAATTCACATTTGTACTTAAGCAGGTTTGAGTAGATATCTACCATTCATAATCAAAAGTCTCAAATGATACAAGAGTGCCACTTGCTTTGAGTTCTCTGTTGCCCAGATTTGTAACTCAGTGCTTACCTTGGACTTATTTTTTGGATATATACCTCTCTTAGAGGTGTGTATGTGTGTGTTTACAGTTGGACATGGTAGAAAAAATAATTTATATAACTAGATATTGAGCCCCTGACAAAAATACCTTCCCTTTAAAATAATCTACATCAAGTACTTTACTTACATTATTTTATTCATTCATTCTTCACAACCACCCTCTATAGTAGACATTTTTTTCTCAGTTAAGAATTCTTTTGGCTACAGCTTACATAAAACCTGACCTAATGTGACTTAAACAATAAGGAGATTTATTATCATACTTAACTCTAAGATGCTTTTGATTGTAAAATGTACCACTATTGTATCACTTTCCTTGCATTAGAAAAAATGATGTCAAACTATGAAGCAATTCTTGGGGCGCGTGGGTGGCTCAGTTAGTTAAGCTTCTGACTTCGGCTCAAATCATGATCTCATGGTTCGTGGGCTTGAGTCCTGCGTCGGGCTCTGTGCTGACAGCTCAGAGCCTGGAGCCTGCTTCGGATTCTGTGTCTCCCTCTCTCTCTGCCCCTCCCCTGCTCTCACTCTATCTCTCTCTCTCAAAAATAAACATTAAAAAAAGAAACTATGAAGCAATACCTTACTATCAAATCAGCTGTAAGATGTGACTTGATTTCAGAGGTGTTAAATGTAAAAGAGAATGTGGGTCTTAGGACTGGCGAAATGTAGTATTAACAAGAAATTTGTAGTTAGATGGCTTCACATTTGGTTGGGCAGCTGAAGGTTATCATCCAAGACCCAGGCTCCTTGTGTCTTTCTGCTCTGCCATCTCAACATGTACACCTTAAAGTTGCAAGATAGTTACCACAGTACCAAACTTGGTGTCCTCTGGCACCAAGTTCAAAGGCAGAAAAGAAGGAAAGGAACATTGGGTGGGAATAGTGCTGCTTTCCTCACTCACTTCTCTCCTTTCATAAGAAAGCTCCCGGCACGTTGACTCTTATACATCATTGGCTAGACCCACACATAGCCAAGCTGGTTTCAAGGGGGTCAAGAAAGTGGGCATCTGATCTTTTCAGTCTTACAGTGGGAGGTAAGTAAGGGAAATGCCTATGTCACAGGATTTTTATTCCCATTTTACAGATGAGGAAAGTAAGGCTCAAAGAGCCTAGTTATATGTCCTTAGTTATCCATTCAAGGCCACATAACTGGAAATTGGCTGGCCCTAGAACTGAAGCCTTCACTGACTGATCCAAAGCCCATGTTCTTTCCACTGCACCGTGAACCATCTGAATGTTAAAGACTGAACACACAGTCTTTAACTGAACAAAACTGAAATTTTGAGAAATTTCAAACACAGAAAGGGTAAAGAGTAAGGAATGCAGATCCCATACAACCCTGCTATCAGTGGATCAAAGAGATATGGGTTTCTTGTTCTTATGTAACAAGCAGCCCACAGACTAGTAGCCCAGGACAAGGCAGCTGCTCAGAGATTTTATCAAGATTCCAGGCTCCCCCATCCCCTTCCTTCACCTTCCTTATCATGTGGCTTCCGTCCTTATGTTCACAGCATGGCCACCGTATCTCAGAGGCATCATGGCATCTTTCTTTCCCAGTGGTTCCCTTTTACATCTCATTGGTCAGAACAAGGTCACATGGCTATCTCTAGTTACAAGGGAGTCTGGAAAGGTACAGTTAGCTGGGCACACTGTCACCCTGGACAAAACTGTGACTCTTTTAGGAAGGAGGAAGAGAGAGAAACTGGGTAGTGGTTATCATTAGTGCAGTGTATATCTGACTTTCTTCTTTTCATGCAGGTGGTACGAAGTCCCCCTTGGGCTTAGACATGGATGTGTGATTAACTTTGGCCAATGAAATATGAGCAGAAGTGACATGTATCACTCTCTAATGGAAGCTTTAAGAGTTGGTGCTCGATTCAACCTAATCTCAGACTATGTGATAGGGTGGGCTGACTTCTTAACTCCAGAGTTCAACTTGATCTGGAACTGGTCAGTCAGAGAGCCTCACATTTCTTAGGCTACAGTGATGGGTTAAGAGCTGGGTGGTGACTCACATTAGTTTACTGTAACTCAAACCTAGAATTTTGGGGGAACTGTAGGGAGGGATAACAACAATAATAGCAATACAATAACTTGGCATCGTTCTCAACTCTTTAAATTCTTTTCCATAGACTTATAGGTGTGAGGATAAAATCCAGGAGCTACTGAGAGCCAAATATTTATGGGAAGTCTGGCTAAAAGAGATGGTGAGGTGCCAGGTTCTGATGACATCCCTTACACCTAGATCCAGCCAAACTCACTGCCTTGGACTCTTGACTTACAAGAGCCCAAGCAATGTTTTTTGGCTGGTTCAGCCGATTTGAGTTGGGTTCCTGCTTCTCAAAGTCAAAAGAGTACTGGCTAACACAATATTTCTGTGTAGACATGCAAGACACATCAGTAGTGGTACCTGCCATGCCCATAGCCCTAGCAGGGAGGACAGCCAGTAGGTGGACGTGTTTTAGACCATGTGACCTTTGGGTGGGAGGAGGCCCCTGACCTAGGTGCTGAATCCATCAGCTGGCCAGGACTTGTGTGTTCCTTTGGCATGAAAGATGACCTCTGTCTATCAGCTTTCTCTTGTTTGAACTGGGAGTTGGGGGAGATGGCAGGAGTGAGGTAGCTAGCAGGATGAGTGAGAAGGATGCATTAAGAGATGCCACCAGGAGGAGCTGGGGCCTTGGCGATTCAAGGTATTCAAGCAACAGAAATTCTGCATCAGTAGAGGGCACTAGTTGGCAGAGAGCACGGAGCAGAGGAAAGTCAGGAGGAAGATGGTGCTCCCAGGCTCCAGGAAGAAAGCAATGCAACAATGGATATTTCTGGATCTGTCTTGCTAGTTCCTAAAGACTTCCCAATTAAAGTTCAGATGTATTCTTATAATGGATCCGTGTTTTCCCAAGCAAATTTCAGGTGGTCTCTGACTTCCCTTATAAGACTGAACTCAGGTAGCTGCCTTCCATGTTGCCTCCATAATACTCCAAGGCTTGGCTGAAGACTATCACTGAGGCTACTTTTGGTAGAAAAGGATGGAAATTTAACCCAAACTAGTTTAAATAAAAAGGATAATTATTGGCTTCCTTAGTTGAGAAGTCAGGGAATGAGACCAGTCTTAGCCTAAACTGCATTCAAACTCAGATGATATACCTGGGACATTGCTTTTCTTCACATCTTTACCTTGTCAGGTGGTGGCTTCAGTCCCCACATCTCCTTAGGGAAAAGAGTGAGTTTCTTCGGACTCCCAGAGAAATTCTTTATGGCACATCATTGGCTCTAAGTGGGACACATGCTTATCCTGAACGATATCTGGAGCCAGAGTAATGTGATACAGTGATTGGCTTGGGCCTAATCATATGCTCCTCTTCTGAGACGCACCCAAAGCACATGGGCGTAAAGGAGAGGGTGAGTAATTTTTAGAATATAGGTTGAAGTGCTGGAAGAGACACTTCACATAAAGTTGGCTTAAACAAGACAGAAGTTTCTTTCTCTCTCACCTGTCTGCAGGTAAGCAGCCTGGGAGCCCAGATTTCTTCCTATCTTGTTTATTCAGTACTCGCAAGTATGGTGTATTTGTGTGGTTTGAGATATTGCACGATCTCTACCACCCAGCCAGTGGAAACAGAAAAGAGAAAAGAGGAGGGCATGCCCCCCCCCACTTCTGGTTAAAGACATCACCTCTCCCCACTTCAGGTCTACTGGTCAGTTACTTGGCCAAATATAGCTTTTCCCCCTGGATTTCCTGTTGCCAGGTAAAAGGCAGGGATTCTTTAAACAAATGAGGGGATCATGACTACTAGGGGCAGTTAGCAGTCTATATAGCAATCTGTTCCTTTAGCCATCCAAATATCAGTGTCCCCCATTCTTCAAAGTTTGGAATGCCCTCTCCCAAGTGCATCCAGGGCAGGCACACAACTCTTAGACTAGCATCTGGGCATGGACCACACAGTGCCAGGTATGGGTATGGTTCATCATAGTGCAGTGTCCTGTAAACTCATATACAAACTGTCCCATCATACCCAATATACAACAGGTAAGAATAGGGTAACATAGTAGGAACCCCCGTCCAGATGAAGGAAAAATGGGAACCCACTGAAGCCACTCGTTGGCTGCTGGGCAGAAATTGGGCAGGGAGTAGAGCAAATTCCTTGAATGACAGCCCTTTCTCTATGACTGTCCCTCTGGGCCCTGGTGGTCCCCTCTTTGTCTACTGCCGTCTGTGGCCAAATCCAAAGCTGGCATTGAAGATGTACACCTCTTGGGGCTATACGGTTATGTAGCCCACTTCCTCCTGGTATGGGTTTGGTGGCAAGAGGTTGGTGGCTGGGTTTTTTTTTTTTTAATAGTTTTTATTTTAATTCCACTTAGTTAACATACAGTGTTATATTTCGGTGTACAATATAGTAATTCAACAGTTCCATACATTACCCTGTGGAGGTTGGTTGTTTTATGGAGTCAACAATGAAGGCATTGTACTGGCCAGGCTCATGCTTTCTTTGGTAATACACGTCCCTCAAAATCTTAGTTGGCTTTCTGCCTGTTTGCTCCCAGCTGTTCTCATGGGCACACATTTAAGATTTAAGCCTAAAATCTTTGGTCTTTCATTTAGCAGACACCTGACCACCTCCCTCTGAACTTGCATCAGCAAAGACGTTCAGCTTAGATTGGAAGGCAACATCCTTGGTCTGGTCTTTGCCGTGGAGCTGGCTGTCATTGTCAGGCTGAGAACTCTTAACTCAAAGTGCTTGACAAAGACTAGTGTCCATAGTCTTGTCTCCTGCTAATGCTACTTCAAAAACATCTTCTATACCTGCTTCAGTTTGGGGTATAGAAGCAGTTGAAGTTTCCAACTGCAGAAAACTTTGTGACTTAGGTTGTGGTCATAGAAAGAGAGCTCCTCCTAGCCCCCCTGCATTCCCTCCCATCTCTGCCAGCATGCTGGCTAGCTCTGGTCAGCTTCTTCTGGCTCACGTAGGGCTTTGCTGAGAGTGGCAAGATGCAGGCAGCAGACACAAGTACTGTAAAATATTCCACCGTGTTCTTACAGCTACAGACGACTTTCCAGGGTACGCAGGGAATCAGTTTATCAGCTGCTTCAGCATGTTACAGCAAGGGTTTCCAGCTTTCCAGCCTACAACATCTATGTGTTGAGAACACATTTGAAGTTTTGTTACCTCGTGTACCTCTCTTCCAGGCACAAAATTCTGTCTCAATTAGTATATAGGCTTTCCTTCGGTAAGAGAACCTCACTCCAAACGGCAGCTTAAAATAGACTACAGGCTAATTTCTCTTTCATGCAAAGTTCGGTCATAAATGGTCCCGGGCTGATAGACAACTGTATAGTGTTGAGATTTAGGCCCTTCTATCCTGTTGTAGTGATGTCTCTGGGGCCTTGCCCTCATCTGAATGGTCCAAACTGGCCTAACCCCAGTTGACTTGACTCCTGAGAACAGAAGTCCTGGCCACCTAGACTGTATCCTCCTGCCACCAGCATCCAGAATACTGTGGCCTTTGACTCTCTTTTTTTCTCTCTTGCAACTGTAAGTCAGAATTAAAACTCGGTTTTCCTTGATGGTTCTTTCTGGGGGATATTACTGCTGGTCACAAATCTTGCATGGGACCCAATATTGCCTAGCAATATTGACTTCATGCCAACCAGGGGAGAGAGAAAGAACGAAGCACATTCTTGCTGAGGGGCACATCCCTGAAACTTCATGCATCACTTCTGCTAACATCTCCCTGGACAGAGCCCAGTCAGTCACACAGCATGCCTTGCTGCACGGTGTCTGACAAATGTGCTCTCCGCTCTGGGCGGGCATGTTCCTGGCTAGGGCAGTTCTATGCCTACAGAAGGGGAGAATAAGTACTGGGGGGCAACTGGCAGTCTCTGTAGTGGGTGATCCCTTAAATGAAGTGGGGTTGCGGACTGTGGGGAGCTAAAAAGTAACAGATGTCTACCACAGGGCCTCTTCTCTGTGTGCCCCAGCCCCATCTGTCTCCTTTTACCACTCTGATCTAATTGTCTGTGTGTCTATCAGGGCTGTCCCTGAATGCCCCATCACACAGTCTCTGAGGTCAAGGCACCATTGATACAGCCTGCCTTCCCAGCTCATCATGTAGGACTGGCACTTACTAGGGACTCAGTAAAATGTTTGTGGATGAAACTGAGGTGGTAATTAATAGGTAATAGGTAATAGGTATATCTTGGTAAACTAGTTCCTCCCTCCCTCCCTTCCTTCCCCCCCTCCTTCTTCCCTCCCTCCCTTTCTTTCAGCATCTATTATATGACAGGTCCTGGGAAGTCAGTGTCTTTTGTCAGACAAAAAGACACAGTCTTTTCACTCACGGATCTTATGGGTACAGGAGTCTCTCATACTCTAGGGATTTTCTTGTCTGAAAAACAGACACTGTTGAATTTAGTCAATGCTCTCCCTTGCTTAGGCATTGATGACACACTGACACATTTGGGCTCCCAGTGGCTCCTTTTCTGAGACTCCCAGAGACCCTGCTGCCTGTGGTCATCTGCGCTTTGGGACAGCTCAGTGTCACTTTCCCTGTAGTCTGGCGACAGCATCTTGCCGGCCCACCACTCTCTGTGACCCTTGAGGGGCTGCCAGTTATAGGACAGTGCCCCCACTGTCCTGGGTAGAGTGCATGACACAGGCTGGCCAATCAAAAAGCTCTTTCCCTCTGGCCCGGGATTGTCAGGCAGGGTCAGTAAGATTCGGTTTGTGGATCCAGAGATGTGAGGACGTAGATTTGGGGCTGCTGGCTTTCTTGTTTCACAAGAGGAGAGAGTCTATGTAAGGATGAATCTAACCCAGAGTGGGGTGCCTGGGTGGCTAAGCTGGGTGAATGTCTGACTGATTTCAGCTTGGGTCAAAATCTGGCGGTTCGTGGTTTCGAACCTTGCGTTGGGCTCTGTGCTGGCAGTACAGAGCCTGCTTGGGATTCTCTCTCTCTGCTCCTACCTCGCTCGTGCTATCTTTCTCTCTCTCTAAATAAATAAATAAACTTAAAAATTTTTTAAAAAAGGAATGAATCCAATCCAGAGGGAATCAGGGGGAAGGAGCAGGTGATGGAGGGCCCTGCCCACATCATTTGAGTCTTTGACTTCAGCAATTGCCTGAAGCTGTATTCAAAAAATTCTCTTATTTGCCTAAACTATACAGGATTAGCCCTCTTATCCAGCGTTCAGGTCTAATAAATGATTGGTTCATAGGCAAGTCAGTCAACTTCAAGACACCTGGGAAGCAATCCGATTCAAGAATTTTCTAGATTGTTATGGTTTTCCTCCTGTTCTGTTTCAAGTTGCCCTTCCCACACTCGACTGACAGCAGTTTTTGTGACTCACTTTCCAAAGCGTTTAACCTAGTTTTCATAGGAACAGAACTTTCTTCTTCTATGCATAGTCCATCCATTCATGTGCTATTTAATTGAATTAGATTTAATTATTTATGTAATTGCATAATGACAGCATGTACAGTTAGAGTAAGTAACTTGGATATGAACTCAGCTGACTCTTGGTAAGCCAACGTCTCCACCACTGATGGCAGAAGGGCCAGCCGGCTCAGCTGTATCCTTCTGGCCACCAGCTTCCAAAATGCTGTGGTCTCCGACTCCCTTTTTCACCCTTACAACTGTGAGTCCTGATTAGAATTTGTTTTTCTTTGATGATTCTTTCTGGGGGATGTTAGTGCTGGTCACGAATCTTGCTTGGGCCCCAGTACTGCCTGGCAATCTTCTACTGCTTTCTTTGGCCCACAGAGGCTCGTCTCCCCTCTGCAATCTCTATTTCATACCTCCTCTGCTCTTCTCACCCCTTCCGATCTTTCCATCTTCCCCTTTCTGTCTCAGAACAAGAGCTTGCCTGTTCTTTCACAGAGAAGATGGAAACCATCAAACTTAGATTTCCAAGCCTAGTAACCTACCTAGGTACTACCCCTGTCATTTCTGCTTGCTTTCTGGTTACATAGAGACCTTATACCAGCAGCGGCTCCCACTCTTTCCACCTCTTCATCTGCTCCCTCTTTATGGCTCCTTTACCATCACCACCCTGCCCCCACTCCACTGTCAAGCGTGCTCAGTTTGTTACAACGTGCAGTGGGTCTATCTGGCGACCTGGACTCCATTGCTCTCTCTGGGGGAAAATATCCTGGTAGGCTGTAGGTACTCCTAGAGATACACTCAGACAGGTATTCCTCTATTGTCCAAGGACAGAAGGCATATGGCCATGGCTCGCCCAAAAGAGCTCCTGCTTCCCTGAGACTTTGAATCTTGAGCTGAGAGGCAAAGGACAAACAACCAGAATCCCTCCTTTGTGGCGATGACAGGGCAAGACTGTGGCGTGGCTCCTGTTGTTGAGGTCTGGAGTCACTTGGCTCCCATCCTAAAGGACCAAGGTTAGCTCTCCACATTAGATTCCATTCTGAGCTCCCTGCAGTCTTCCAACCCTTTCCCTTTGTGCCCAACTTAGCCTGAGTTGTTCTGTGTTGCTTGGAATCAAGGAATCCTATTCCATGATGCAGTGTATTAAAAAGCAAACCAGAAAAAAAAAAAACCCATAACCAAGTCCCCCAAATCTCTCTCATGACCCCATATCCCTTCCCAAGTAATACCTTTCTTTTCTTCTCCCTTTTATGGCCCTGCTGAAAAGAGTTTTCCCCTCTGACTCCTCCCTCAGTGCACTCCTTGGGTTCTGCCTCCAGCACCTTGCTGAAGCTGCTTGTTCTAAGTGCCCCATGTCACAGCAGTGTCCCAGTTTCCCTCTTTCCTTTCTGGCCACTCCTTCTCAGTTCTTTGCTACCTGGTTACTCATAGCTGGGTCCTAGGTGCTCTTTGCTACACTCTTCCTGAAGACCTTACCCACTCCTGTGACTTCAGGGACCCCTGTGCCCATGATGCCCAGACCTTCTGGGAGACTCCAGCTCCTCATGTGCAACTCGCCTTTCCATCTGGTGTCGCCCATACCCCCACAGAACTCCTGAGTACGCCATATTTGCTTCTCTTCTGCCAGATTCCAAGTCTCAGGAAATGGCACTTGGCCCATGGGGTCCTAAACCAGAGCCTCCCCTCTCTACTAAAGCAGTCAACAAACCCCACTCCTGTCCTACACCATGCAGTCCTGGCTTTTTATCTCCTGAACCTGACACAGGAGGAGCTTGATAAATATTGACGACAGCAAGAGCATTCTGCAGAATACTTTCACAAACCCTGTCTCTCCCACAACCCTGGGAGGAGGTACAATTACTGTCACTGTGCAGATGAGGAAACCGATGCCCAGAAAGGTGAACAGTTTTGCCTGGGTGTGGGATCGCAGAGCAAGTGAATATGTGGGGGTGGTTAGGATTGCAATTCATGGCTGACTCTCCCTGGGCAGCCACTGCAGCCAGAGAAGCTTCTTGGCCAAGCCACAATTGGAAGAAGAGGACCAGCTGGACAAGATGCCAAGGCCAGGGTGATTCTCAGAGACCCCGGTGGCAGGTCCAGCCAGGTTGCATCTGCAGATGGACACCCAACTCCGAGCCACCTCCCTGAAACATCCGTCTTGAGGTTCTCAGATGGCTCTCATATAACCAGGGAGCAGGAAGTCCCAGGGACTGGCACCAATTCTCAGTGTAACCCCAGGCAGCTCATCCCTTCTTGGAGCTCAGCTTATTTCCCTAAATGGGGAATATGAGTAAGATTCCTGAGATATGAAAGGAGGTGCCCTAATTGCTAGGCGGGAGCAGGAGCGGGTTGGTGACCTCACCAAACAAATCTCCCATTTGCCTCCTTTGGGCAAGATCCCTCTGCCCATCTGTGTGTGGTGGGAGGACAGGGCCTGGGGCCTCCACTTGGACATTCCTGTTACCCCTCAGTGCTTACTGCCCCCTCCATAGCTCTGTGCGAGACTCTGGGTCAATGCTCTAAGACCCCACTGGAAAGGGGCGCTTAGGGCAGTCTGAGTCTTTCTGAGCAGAATGTCACCGACTCCACCAGTGAGTGAGCCCTGACTGGAAGCTGTAACTGACTGTGGTGAGAGGGGCAGAGGAGGTAGGGCCAAGGCTTCCAGCCAGGCCCTAAGCAGCAGGATTCCAGGTCAGAGAGGAGGAGCCTGGGGAGGCACGGATGCCTGTGTTAAAAGCCAGGTGGAAAAGTGTGAGGGTATGACCTGTGGGCCCAAAGGCTGTGTGTGACAGGGTGGTATCGTTGTCTCCTTTGGTCCATGAGATAATCTGATGAGGGGCAGTTCAGAACTACAGACAGGGATACTGAGGCTGGGAGGGGTCCCGCATGCAGGGAATATACCCGGGGTGGCGTGGGGTGGGGGTGGCTGGGTGTGAGGTACCAGCCACACCTGTTGCATAGAGCTGCACACCCCTGTTCTGGACTAGGTGCCAGGCTAGGGGCTGGGGGAAGGGTAGTGAATGGTGCACCTTCCTGCCTCGGCTTTCTACTTTCCACCTCAATCCAGGGCTGAGGGGCTTTCTGCTGACCCTCTCCTGATGCTCTGGCCTCAGAGCAGGGCTGGGAGAGGCTGGAAAGGTGAGGCTGGGGTCTGGGGTCTTCCCAAACTGGAGGGGGGGCAGAGAGACATTGGCTTCTGGGGGCACTGGACCAAAGGGATGCAGACCCCCTCAGCAAGAGGTTGGGCAAGCAAATCAGGGGTTCCTGGAGTTGGATACAACATTGGGACCCAATTCTCAGAGACGGGGGCCCTGAGACAGGTCACACTCTTCTTACTGTGTGGCTCTGGGGGTGCGTGACAGGAACCGCTCAAGAGCTGAAGGTGTCATGGGCAGGCCTGTGTGGGGGGCTACCTGTTGTGAGTCTGTGAACCCCAAGCTCTGCCAGATCCTGGGGGACATAGAGGGAACGGAGGCAAAACCAGGTGTTCCCAGGGCCTGGACGCTTTCTGGAGCAGGGCAGAGAGGTTGGGAGGGACGGTGGGAGGGCATACTGCCAGCTAGAGGAAGCGGCAAGATGGGGTGTGGGCTTGGGTGGGGTTGACTCACCTTCTCACTCACGGTCATTGCACATGCCAGCTGTTGGGGTCCATGGCAGCCGGGCTGGCGACTGAATGCCTGGAGTGAGGTTGGGTTGGGGGGCAAAGGTGGGGATGGGGACACGGGCGGGGAGAAAAGGGTGGGAAAATACAGGCTTTGGGGACGGGGCCAGGGACGCAATTCTAGAAATGGAGTCTACCAGGCTGGGCTTCTGGGAGCTGGGCAGTGGGCTCTGGGGACAAGACTGGCTGCGTGGAGGGGCCGTGCAGGCGGAGCTCAAAAGACCGGGGTCAGTCTTGGAGTCCGCGAATGTGGATCTGGGAGGATGGGACTGTGGAGTTCAGTCTGGGAGAACGGGGTGCATAGCGGCGGGACGATGGGGAACGCGGCTTGGTATCCGAGGGTGGGTGGCCCTGGAGCAATGGGGGCTCGAAGGTGGGGTCGGAGGCCGAAAACTTGTGAAGGGCGGGGCCAGGATGACGAAGGACACGGGGCGGGGCCGTGAGGAAGGGGGTCGACGGAGGACCCGTGGACTTCGGTGAGGGGTGTGGTGAAGGTAAACAGGGATCGAGGGGCGAGGCAATGAGGAAGTGTACTTGGGGGCTGGGTCGGAGGCTGGAGGGCTGTGGGGAGCCAAGCCTGTAAGACCCGGGGGGTGGGGGCAGGTCGGGAAGATGGGTATCTTGGGGGTTTGTTGGGCAGCCCGGTAAAACAAGGGATCGTGGTGGGGGCGGGGCCGCAGAGACGGGACAGTGGGGACATGTCCTGAGCACGGGAAGGAGGACCGGGGGCTCGTGGACAGAGGGGTGGGGCTCCGGCGCAGTGGGCCAGGGGCAGTGCGGGGAGCGGAGGGGCCGTGGGGGCGGGGTGGATCGTGTCCGGGGGCGTGGCCGCGGGCAGGGGGCGGGGCCGGGACGCCTACGCGGGCGTTGAAGCGCGGGGGCGGGCCCAGGTGAGCAGGGCCGCCGCCCCCCCCTCCGCCCCTCCTCCCGGGTCCCCTAGTCGCCCCCGGGCGCCACCCCGACGCTGGTTCCGCGGGCCAGGCGGGCGGCGGCGGGTGGCGTCTTCGGCCCGGGCCGGGTCCGGCTCCGGCTCCATCTTGGGCCGCTGCGCCGGGCACCTGTGGCGGCCGCAGGAGCAGCGCTTCCGCCGGCCTGCGCGGCTCCGGGCGGGCGAGTGGGTGAGAGGCCGGCTGTGTGCGTGCCCGCGGTGGGGGGTAGGGGAGGGTGGTGGGATGGGCGGCGCCTTCCTTTCCTGCGCCCCAGAACCCCACTCCTCACCTCGTCGTGCGCTCAGACCCTCCGCATCCCAGGCCCCGCCTAGTGCTCAGCGCCCCCCATGGCCGCGTCCCTCCTCTCATCTCTCCTCTCATTGCCTATCCCATCCCCTCTTCCACGTCTCGTCTGCCCATCCTCCCATTTCCAGCCCTCTGCCTAGGACCCCGTCGTCTTCTGCCTCCACCCCCGCTGCTGTCGCCGTCCCCTCCCATTCCTCTTCCCTTTTCCACCCCCACCCCTCTCTCCACCCTTCCCTGCTGCCCCCAGCCCCAGACCTCCCTTCCCTCTCCTTCCTTCTGCCCTCCATCCCTACCCCATTGCCCCACAGCCTCATCTTCCCTCAGTCATTGCCTTAGCTCCTGGGAAGATCTGTAGCCTAGTTTGGGGGATTGTGTTGAGGACCTTCTCTCCGAGTCGGGTGGGCTTGGTGTGGAGGGGTGGGGAAGGGAACCCTGTCCTGGGAGAGAATGTATGGTGTGGTGTGTTCAGGCCTTTGGCCCCACAGCCAGAGGCGGCCTGCACGGTTGGCGTGCAGCCGTGGAGATGCTGTTTCCTGCCGGCTCCCACAGTGAACGGGCCTGTGCGTCGGCCTCTGATGTGGCCACGGGTGGGGCTCCGGCCCATGCTGGTGCATGGGTGCACGGGTGCCTGGGAGCATGCAGGTACGGAGACACTAGCTTCCCGGGGCTGCCTTTGTTTGGGGGCACCTGGGCCTGGAGGCTTACCTTCTCCACCCCAGACACCACTTGGGAAGTGTGGGCAAATCCTCCTCAGGGGAGAAAGCTCTGGGGCTGGTGGGGGCCTTGGCCTCTCTCTAGTGAGCAGAGCGGGGTCCTTTGGGCCTTTGCCTCACAGTTATCCCAGAACCCTTTACTGGCACAACTTGTGACCTGGGCATTTTGTACTTAAGGCCCCTTTGTCTTTTCTGTGGTGAGCAGATTTTGTCCCCTTCAAACAGTCCTACTTGGTAGCTCAGGAATGCTTCTTGCTGCATTGCCCAACTTTGGCCTTGAGAGGTCCTGTCAGGCCCCCTTTTGCCGCTGGGATGGACCAGACCACCTGCTGGAGGTTGCCATGCCCCCACTATCCAATGAGGATTTTGTGTGGTGCCCTACCTGGTCCCTGAGGGTTAAAGTCCATATTTTAACATTGGAGCCGTTTCCCCTCCTGACCACCTGGATTTGCTTTTCCGGTTTTGGTTTTGCTGGAAGCAGAAGTCATCATCCAAATGCCTGTCGCTTAACAAGAGATGTATATGGATGCCACAGTGTGGTCTGAGACAAGGCCTGCTTGCAGTGGCTTTGATGGTCCCCCTGGGCACACCCCAGAAGGCCTGGGTGATATGGTGGGAGCTAGAATCTCTGACCAAGTCAACCTAACAGTTTCTTTGGTTGGGCCAGTTTGAAAGTTTCTGCAGAACTGGGAGGTTTTACTCAAAATAACATTGGTTGATTGCTGCATGTGAAACTGGCTGTTCTTCCATTTACTGACCAGCAGAACTGAGGCACCAGGAGAGTCCTGTATTGGCCACAAGGCACGGCCACATTGCAACTTTGGCATCAAATGGGGCAGGAGAGAGAACAATAAGGTGTCAAAGAACACCGGGGGTCTTGGCTACCTCCACGTACCTGTCATTTATCTGGTGCTAAAACATCTTCCTAGGGTCTCTTTGGGGTGAACCCAGAGCCTTTTAGATGATTTGTAAGGCAGGTGGGCATGCCACTCAAGCCAGTTGGAAGGCAGACTTCACACTTGTGTGTTTCCACATGTGTGTGTCTGTGTGCATGCATGTGTAAGCATGTGCATGTGTATCCTCCCAAAGTAAGGCTTGGGAAGCTTCGTATGGTGATGGAGACCTGGGGACACGGGTGGTGACTGGGTTCTAGGATGAGACGAAGACAGGAAGGGTTGGGAAGCAAGACTGGGCTAACCTGTTGGGTGTCTCAGTGGCTTCCTAAAAAGGCCTTTCTGTCCACCAGTACTAGTCCCTGTGATACCTTGAGCACAGGCCACTCCTGATGGGAGGAGGAAAGAGAAGGTTATTATTAGCAATTGCTGTTCCATCATATTAGGATTCACAGCAACCTTGCAGTGGAGACTTACTTCCGTTCTGTAGACTGGGGAACTGAGGCTCAGGGAGGGAGGTGTGCACCTGCGGGTGCTTTCACAGGAAGGGGAAGAGTCAGCGTTAGAAGCAGACCCCTGTGCCTCCTGCTTACCCACAACTCCCAAGGTCATTTGGTCAGCTCCCCTCACTCCCTGGGGGCCCTGTTCTTAGTGATAGGGGGTGTGGGAAACCTCCTTTCCCTGGGATGACTTGAGTGGCGTTCCTCAGAGTACTTCCCTTCTTCAGAGCTGGGAAGGCCAGATGGTAGGAGAAATATCCTGTTGGGGTTCAGCTGTGGGCTCTCTGAAATTTCTGAGCTGCTCTGGGCCTCAGATTTGTCACCTGCCACTTGTGGAGGTGAGGTGAGGAAGGGAAGCCACAGATACCCACCCAACTGGGGTCTCTGTGATCACTGCTCTCTCTGGGTCATGGCTAGTCCTGGTCACTGGACAGCCATCTGGTGAGGCAGGGACAGTGGGACCCTTGTCACTGGTGGCTTCTCACTAGCCCCTGGGGGGGTCTGAGGGCACCCCCAGCCTCATCCCACCTGTTTCCTCAGGGCAGGGGGCAGGGCCTGGCCTGGCTCTTTATGGCCCTGCTCCCTAGGAGGGTTTGGGGTAGGTGGGGCTCAGCCAGCGGCTGCGTAGGCTGTCCAGATAGGGCTTTCTTGGTGTTCTTGGACCTGTAGCTGGGTGCTTGTCACCTGCCCGGAGCTGCTGGTGACCACAGCTTTCCCAGCTAGCAGGTATATCCCCTGCTCTCCTGACTCCAGGTGGGTGGGGGTCCAGGCTTTGTTCCCACTCATTCAGTCATGGACTGAGTCGGGACTCAGCCAGTCCCACTGGCATGTCATGGAAGCCACTGCAAGTGCCAGATGCTGTGTTGGGTGCTGGGGCTTCAGCTGAGTCAGGGCAACACACAAGTAAAAAGATGGCCACAGTGGAGATCTGCACAGTGCTCAGAGTGGGCACAGAGAACCTCAGGCACTCCTGGCTTTGCTTCCTGACTTAGCACTCACTGTGCCTATGGGCAAGTCAGTAAACCTCTCTAAGCTTTGGCCTCTTCATCTGTAGAATGGGGTTGATGTATCTCATGAGCCTGCTCTGACACTTAAATGAGACAGTGTGTCAAAGGATGTGGCACATGCCTGGCACAAGGTGAGTAGGTACTGGGAGCTGTTATTATCATCACTGTGATGGTTAATGGCTTTGTTGCCCTTTATACATCCATCTTAGAGCTCCTTGAGAATAGGGGCTGGGTTCTAGTCCTCTCTTGGCTACTCATCCTTTTCTTGGCTGTTCCAGGGACCAGTCTGGCTTCAGCCCCAAGGAGCAGCAGGGATGGGACACTCCTGTCCAGGCAGGAGCTGTGGCTAGAGCTGCACGGTCCAGTATGGTAGTCATTAGGCACATGTGGCCATTTCCATTTATATTGCTTCAATTTAAGTAAAATTAGAAAGCCAGTTTCTCAGTCACACTAGCCGTCTGTCAGGTGCTCAGTAGCCACATGTGGCCAGTGCTGATCTAATCGGACAGTGCAGATCTTTCCATCGGCCCAGAAGCTGTGCTGAACTGGACTCCACAGCAGGCCTCGAGCTTTCAGGGGACTGCAGCTCCAGAAGCATCCTCACTGTTGGCTTGAATAGCCAGCAGCTGTCTCCTGAGTGCTGGGGCAGAAGAAGTTTGTCATTATACAGAAACGGAGTTTCCGAGAGCCCTTTCCGAATTCCCTTTCAGGTGGCCTTGCTCCCCTGGTCAAGGTGGCTGGTTTCCTGGCGGTTCTTATCAGCCCCAGGGGTGGGAGGGCAGGACCGGGATTGCCCAAACTGCGGCTGTTGCTTCTTCCCCCACCCTGTTTCTGCAGCTGGTCCTGCCTGGCAGGGAGTCTCTGGGAGGTATTCCTCATTCACAGCTTTGGCCAGGGCCAGGCTGGCCCACATGCCCTGACCCCACTTCCTCCCCCTCGGGCCCTGCCCTGCCTTCAGCCCGCTGCTCCCCTCATGTGCCTCCTGCCTTCTGCTGCTCCCCTCATGTGCCTCCTGCCTTCTGCTCATCCTGTTCCCCCTCTCCTGACACCTCTCCTTCCTCTCCCTCCAGGCCCGACCTCCAGAAGGCCTTTCCTGATCCGTCACACAAAGTGAGCTCTCCTGGAAATGCCCTTTCTCAGACCCCGTTTTGGTGCTCAGCACTTTCCTCTGTGGGTTTACTCTTGTATTCTCTTGTTCTCTCTGCCAGGCACATGGCAGACATTCTCTGAGGGCCAGCTGTGTGTCAGGGCAGCGCTAGGTGCTGGACAGATAGAGGGGGACAGGGCGCAGGCCTGCTTTGACAGCTTTGGATTGGTGGGGTGGCCAGGTTATTGCATCCAGGCGAGACAGTGCTCAACCAGAGATGGAGCCGGCCCAGCCTGGGAGAGCTTCTCTGGGAGGAGGTGCTGATGTTGAAGGGCCAGAGTCAGTGAGCAGGTCCAGAGGGGTCTGTGTGGCTGGGAAGAGACAGGAAAGGCAGGGAAGGAGGGAGGCAAGGTGGGTGCAAGCACACTTGGCAAGAGGGCATTTAAATTTGATGGAGGGCATTTCTGATTGGTGATATTAGACCACATTCTTGGAGGCACAGGATCTTAGTTCCATGTCCCCTAACTCCAAGGCCGGGCATGCAGTGTGTGCTCTGAAGATGGCTGTGGAATGAGTGAGCATTTGCCAAGTGTCCTGTGTGTAAAGGGCTGGTGCGTGGGGTCTCTCCCTACCCTGGAGCCAGACAAGGGGGTCAGAAAACCCCTTCCTCTTCACAGCTTCCAAGACTGAGTCCCAGAGACATGATCGCCCAACCAGGCTAGGCCTGAGAGGGTGGGGAGGGGGCCAGGGGAGAACCCAGGGCGTGTCCTCTATGTGCCCTCTATTCATTGTTCATTTATCTCACAAACCTCTTTTGAATGACAACTCTGTACCCAGGAGGCCCCAGTCCAAACCAAGATGGATACGGACAGTTCTGGGAGGAACCCAGCTAGTATTTGCCAGTCAAGCTTTACTGGTTATTAAAATACTGCGATACTCCTGTGCTGGTTGACTAAGAGTTATTGTCCCAAAGCGCCCGCCCCCAGTGTCCTGGCAGCCTTGGCCTCTCCCCTGGATTCTCCTCCCTCCACATAATCCAGGACCCTACCCTAGGGCTGGTTCTAATCACTTGGTACCGGTTATTAGATATTTGCAGGGTCATATTGTGTATGATGTGTGATGATCTTGATTTGGAGTGTCTGGTGTCCTATCACAGTTTGGCTCCTGGCTCTGAGCCATCATCCAGGCTAGCGCTGAAGCTGTGCCCCGCTGTGTGCCTTGTACCATGTGAGCCGAGAGCAGAATCCATTCAACTCCCTTCCCTCCCTCTCTCTCCTGCAGGCATCATGAGCACCAGCCACGCTGACCAGGGTGCCCGGCCACCCCGGAGTCCCTGCCCGCAGCCCCTGTCCCGGAGCTCTTCCAACCTGTTGGAAGGCCAGGGGCAGAGACCAGAGCTCCGCAAGAGCGCCAGCAGCACTGTATGGCAGGCCCAGCCAGGCGAGGCCAGCGCCAGTCCGCAGGTCCCGGAGGAAGAGGAGCACCATGCTGAGAGCACGGAGCAGACGCAGGCCTCCAGCCCCCGGCCCCAGCCCCGTGCTGTGGGCCACTGGCGGAGCAGCACTGTGGGCAATGTGTCTACAGTGGGTGGTGGTGACCTGGGTCGCCTGAGGGCCCCCGGTGCCGCTGCCATGCAGAGGAGCCACTCGGACCTGGTGCGCAGTACCCAGACCCGGGGCCACAGTGGTGCCCATAAAGCCAGCCTCAGCTGCTCGGCCCTTGGCAGCTCACCGGTCCACAGGGCTCAGCTGCAGCCCAGTAGTACTTCTGGCCAGGGAGGCCGGGCCCCTGCAGGCCTAGAGAGGGACCTGGCTCCAGAGGAAGGGACTTCGAACTCAGCCTGGACACTGGGAGACAGTCAGGTGTGGGTGGCGCCACTAGACCTGGGAGGGACAACCACCCACAGCAGCAGCCCCCAGGCTGGGCCCAAAGCCACCGGGCAGCCAGCCACAACCTCCTGCCATGCCCTGTCCCCAGCAACTCTCCTCTGCAATATGAGAGAGGTGGGGACCGGTGGCTGCTGTCATGCCCTGCCAGCCCCGGGGATCCTGGCCTTTCCCAAACTAGTGGCATCGGTAAGTGAGTCTGGGCTGCAGGCTCAGCATGGGGTGAGGTTCCAGTGCAGGTTGCCTGGGGGGCTCCCTGGGCATTCCCACTGCTGTGCCCACCCTTGGGGTCCCACCGGGTTAGTCACGGAGCCTGGTACCAGGACCAAGGATGTATGGACCATGACCTCAGCCAGTGACTTGGCCCCTGTGTTGGCATCCTCTCTGTCAGCCCAAGATGCTGGTGTACAGGCAGCCCCCATGGCGGTTTGCAAGGCTGTGGCCACCAGCCCACCCCTGGAAGCCCCCGTGGCCCTGCACACATTCCCGGAGGTAACTCTGGGGTCCGGCCTGGAGGAGGCACCATCCCCTGTGCGGGATGTGCGATGGGATGCCGAGGGCATGACCTGGGAGGTGTATGGAGCTGCAGTGGACCCTGAGGTACTTGGCGTGGCCATCCAGAAGCATCTGGAGATGCAGTTTGAGCAGCTGCAGCGGGCACCCACCAGCGAGGACAGCCTGTCTGCGGAAGGCCGGAGGGGGCCTCTGCGTGCTGTCATGCAGTCCTTGAGGCGCCCCAGCTGCTGCGGCTGCTCCAGTGCAGCTCCCGAGTGAGGAGCTGTGGCCCTCAGAGCTATCCTGGGCCTGTGGACTCAGCCCCAGGCCAGGGACAGTGGGGGCCCTGGGCTCCTTGGACCTCCTGGCAGCCGTGGATGTGTCTCTGCTGTTGGCTGACCGCAGGGCACAGGACTGCAGCCTGGGGACTTCCTGCTCCTTGCAGCTGGGCTGGTTTTTAAGGGCTTCATTCCTGAGAGCCACATCCCTGCACATCCAGGCTCTGAACTTTGGGACAGACTTTCAGCACTGTGCATAAGGGAGATCCTGATTTTTCTGTAAAAATTCTCGACGTTCTGTTTAGTGTCTCCTCAGAACTCTGCCATGATTTCCCCTGGGACTCTTGGTGGCTGTATTTTAAAGCAGGGCTCAGATACAGCCAATTCCTGACGTGAAAGTTGGGGCCCCACGTGACACAGGGACTGGCTGGGTCTTTGGGGATGGCCACCGACACTGTTTAAGACCTCCTATGTGCCGCACACTGTGCTTGTCACCTTCCCTTGTTGAGTCTTTGCCTCTTTGCCCGATTTATGGGTGAAACCACAGGCATTTGGCAAGGCCGTGGCTGACATGCCCATTGGACTGCTGGAGGTGGTGGGCCGAGCTTCAGAGCCAGGGCTGGCTGAAGCCTGGGCTGCTTTCCCGCAGCACACTGGTGGTCAGTGCAGTGTAGTCATGAACCAGAAGGATTTATTGAGTCTGTATCCTGTGCTAAGTTCTGTGGAATCCTTGGGGAATGAGATGGGCTGTCTGCACCCTCACTGAGCTGACAGGGTTGGGGAGGCGGGGTCTACATCCGTACCAGGGCACCGGGCAACCCAGAAGGGCCCGGGGCTGCTGCTAAGAGCCAGCCCTCCTTGTTGGTCATTGGGTCAGGGGCTGGCCTCAGGAATGGGAGAAAAGGTGGCCACTTGTCCCCAAATACGTTGCAGTGCCTGAAACGACACCATTATCACCTCATTCCTTTGGCTTAAGGACTTATTCCTGGCCAGTGTGGTTCTTGGAAGGAGAGAAGGCAGAAATGGATAGGAGGAGGGAAGGAGCCTGGGGTGGGGTTTTTCACCTGGTGGGAAATGGCCAGAGCTGTGAGGCCGTGGGGAGGTGGGAGGCCTGTGGGCCTGTCCTCCCAGCCCTGCCCATATGAGCTGACGTGGGACAGGAACAGGGGGCTGGGGTCATGCGGTGAGGAACCCAGGGCACAGGCTTGGCACAGCCTGGCTTCATTGCCCAAGGACCTCCCAAGACCTGTGGAGTTTGGGAGTGGGCCTGTGTTCTCATCCTGGGGCTTAGCGCTGAAGATCCTAAGCTCCTGGGACAATCCGCCAGCCTGCCCTAAAGAGGGAGCCAGGTTAGTGTGCTGCTCAGGGTCCCCTGGCTTGGGAGGGTGGAGTAAGGGCCCATGTGCAGCCCTGCCCGTGACCTGACCCTGTTCCTGGGCCTCCTGCACTTAGGAACCCGGGACCTGGCAGCTGGCTTAGCTTTCCCCACCTCAAGGACCCTGTACTCACTGTGGCGGAAAGGACTCCTCCAAAAGCAGGTTGAGTTGGAAAGCAGGGCTGGCATTCTAACGGGCCAAAGGAACAAGGTGAGGAAGGCATGCATGAGGTCTGAATGCCTCCCATGGCCCTGAGGTGGGGCTTTCTTACCCCCAAACGCACCCTTCCCGCTCTGCTTAAAAAAAAATGACAGCACATCAGAACTGCTTCTGAGGGTGGGGCTGGGGCAGAGGGGTTTGGCGTGGTGAGTGGTGAAAATGTGCACAAGCAGGTTTTCATGCACGCGTAGGCTCTGGCTGCTGCGCAGCGCGTCTGTGCCTCTGGGTGTTCTGCGAGGCAGGCCATCACACTCTGGGCGATGACACGTGTGTACCAGGCTGCCCACGTGCCTGGCGTGGGCTCTGGGAGCCCCAGCTGTGGGGCCATGAGGTGACAGGTGATGAAACGGAGTGGGGAGGGCACCAGCACACAAGGCCACAACTGAGTGGGGTCTTGACACAGGCTAGACAGGTGGCAGTGGGGAGGGGCGTACCAGGCAGAAAGGACAGCCTGGTCAGACGCATGGAGGCCCCTGTCCTGCCCGCGCCGTGGTGAGTCACCGCAATGCACGTTGGGCTGGGTGTTTGTTGGGTTGGGAGGCTGGCAAGGGGTCCCTGTAGTGAGGATCCCTGTGTGACTAAGGAAGCGGACTTCGGGGAGCTGCGGAAAGGGTGACGGGGCCAGATTTCATTTTGGAAACATCCCTTTGGTTGCCATTGGAGAGATCAGTGTGGGAGAGGTGGGAGGCTGGGGCCCAGGGGGATATGGGTATGCGAGCCAAGGAGAGGCCTGTCGGGGAGATGGAAAGGGAGCTGGGGGTTGGGCATTCATGCACATACATGCACACACACATGCACGCACGGGTGCACACAGGGCCTGCAGTGGCTTCAGGAAGGAGGAAGAGTTTTAGGAGGCTGAGGTTTCCAGTTGAGCAAAAGGAGGTGAGGCCACTACCTGGGAAAAGGAGAGGCAGGTGAAGGGCCACATGCCAGGATATTTGGCTGAAACCCTTAGAGACTTTCTCTGTCACATGCAAATTCCCTTGAGTTCATTCTCTGTTTGGCTGCTGTGTGCCAATCAGTACCCCTTCCTGGCTGTACCTGGTGTGCCAGGATGGCAGGCTGGGCTGGGCCCCAAGTGGGAAGGCCTAGCCAGTCCTTCCACCCAACTCATCGTGACCAAGATAAATGTTTGCAAGGTGGTGCTGGAATCCAGTCTGGCCTGTGTCCAGCCTTGGGGCTGTGCATGGCTGGGGGCCCCATCGTAACTTCCTGGTTAAGCTTGCTGCCCTGGCCGTGGCCCCACTAGCCAGACTGCACAGCCTCGGCCAGTGGGTCCACCTGGACTGGCTGCAGCTTAAATCTGAGTTTGACCTGGAGAACGAACCCCGGCCCCATCCCCTTGCTGTGGCCCCTCCCTGGCTGGGCCTGACCAGCAGTGGTTTAGGGTCTCAAGACATGGCCACCAGCTTAGTTTACAGATCTCCCTTCAGATTCCAGATTTCTGACCAGACTTTCTGGGTCCCCTTCAGGCCCTGCTCTGGCAGGTGATGGATTTCATTATTTGTACATTTGTTTTGTTTTGAATTTGGAATAAAGTATTGGAGGTCAGAGCTTTGCTAGGGAAGGGTCCATGGTCCTGGCTGGTCTTGTTTTTTTCTGACAGATTTTGTCCTTCAGAACATCCGCCCTAGATTCTGAGCTTCCGTGTCCAGGCAGCAGCCCCCCTCTTTCTTCTCCAGGGACTCCTCCCTTCTGTCCACTGTTCGTTCCTTTCTGGCAGCCTTCCGGGCCCCCAACAGCTGAAGCCCGGCTTCCGGGAGCTTATCACCTCTGGGCGTGGCCAGGTCACAGAGCAGGCATCTTTTGTCAAGCCCCAAGGTATCCCTGCTGATACCTTCACAGGGAATCACTAGTCCACCCTAAGGGAGAAGGCGTTGCTCCCAGAGTATAGGCTACTACCCGCCTGAGGTCATGATGTGTGTACGGGGTGGGGCTGGAAAAGCAGAGAATGGGCCTGTCCCACTGTGACATCACCTCCTGTGTCAGCTGGATTGGGTCTCTGTCCCCAGAAGTGCTGGATTCTTATTTGACAGGTGCACGGGGCCTTCCCAGTGCAGATCCTGGCACTTTGGGCATTGTGGGGAGGGTGGGCACTACAGTTTAGTGGTCTAAAATTTGAGTTTGAATCCCGGATCTCACCTGTAGCCATGTTGGGTAAGTTGCTGACCTCACTGATCCTCGACTTCCTCACGATGATATGATAATTGTGCCTCCTTCTTTGGCTTGCTCTGAGGATTACATGGAATAACCCACGTAAAGTGCTTGGCACCGAGCTGGCATTCACCACGTGTGCCAGTGTTCCTTTGGCCTACCTCCATGGCCACAGGCAGGGGCTAGCTCTTGCCTGGCCAACTTGGCTCTGATCAAGGTCCACATCCCATCTTGGCCATTCCTCATTTAGAGCCTCCTTCAAGGTCCTTTACCCTGTGCTTCATACCCTGCTTAGGTCACATGTACTCTGGCCTTGGCTTTCTGATTGTGGTTCCTGGAGCCATGCTGAGGAGGCTGGTCTGGGGCTGGGCTCCCAGAAGCTCATGCTAGGATGAGGATTCTGGATTGACTAAGGAAAAGGGAGTGGGGAGTGCAAGTCAACAAGGGTGTGATTTCAGGTAGAGTCCTGGCCTTGGCCAGGTCCCGTAGGGGAGACCTGGGGCATGCCTGCCATGGGGGCCAGGGGTCTGTGCATGTGTGTGGGTAGTTCAAGGCATCCTGGCTGTGGCAGGCAGACTATGAGGCTCCAGGAGCCCTGGGGAAGGTCTCTGCATGGCGTTGTAGGCCCCTTATCCCAGGGGAGGTGTGCACAGAAACCAAGGGCATCTGTGGGGTCTGGGGGGCACACTCATGAACGGTTGCACTCGTGCCCTGAGCAGCCCTCTCACCCAGTAGACGTGTATGGAGTCCACAGCCTGCAGAGTGCCCAGAACTTCTCCCCGTGAGCAGCTCGGAAAAAGTTGTCTCCTTTGTGTTCATGCTGAGTAACCTTGGTCACTCAACTGCAGAGCTTTGCATTTGCCGATGCTAAATTCCTTCTTGGTTGTCGTTCTGGCCTGGCCTAGTTTGGTCATCTGAAGCTATGACTAGTCCTTTATCAGTTTCCAACCAACTTGTCAGGCAGAGCAGGGCCACACAGAGCCCACGGCCTGTCACTGAGTCATCTTATAGGTCAGCACTGGTCCCCAGGTCCCTGTGAATCAGTAGTCATCATGGGCAAGTCCGTTTAAGGTGAATTTGTGCAAATCTGGGTCTTCAACATCAGTAGCACTCTTCTGACCCAAGTCTCGGCCCAGGGACCCTCCCATCCAAACAAGGAAGGGGGGTAGGGGCTTGACTGGAGTCCTCACTGTCCACATAGCCGGTTCTGGTTCTGGTGATCGCTGCTTCCCTTTCTAACATCTTACTTCTGTTTAACAAGCTGTTCTAGAAGTTTGAGATCTGCAGCAAGCTAAGATTCACAGACTCTCCCTTGTAACCTTTTTGGAGATGGGAAGCCACCCCACTGTGTGCTGGCACACCTCCTTTTCATCCCCCCCTCCCCAGCCCCGGGCACATCAGGGCTCACCTCGAGGTTCCTGGGGGGTGGCTGTGAGGAGCATGACACTCATCACAGCTGGCCTCTATCTAGCACCTTCTTCAATGGGCCTTTCCGTGGGGCTGCTCACCCTTTTTTGATAAGAGTCTTTCTGAAGCTGGGTGGAGGTCTCTCTAATGGATAGACATGGGGCTAGTTCTGTTGCTGTGGTTATGTAAAGATAATAAGCCATGAAAAATACCTCAGGAAAGTTGATGTTGGTTAAAGAAAACCAAACCAAATCAGAGTTGCATTGGCCTTTAGGACTGGAGGTGGACAGGTAGGGTCTGACTCTCTTGCTCCAAGAGTTGGGTAAACATTGCCTTTGCTCCCTTCCGTGGTGACCCTCCATGACTCATTCGTCATTTCTCCCTCTCCGAGCATGGGGTAGCTCAGCAAGGAGGCAGGTCTGTACCCTGAAACATGTGCTCCCAAATGGGTGTCCTAGAATTCATGTTTTATGGCCCCACTTTATAGGACAGAATGTGGGAATTGAGCGAACATGGCAGTCCACATCTGAGGGGCTCAGGGCTGGTGAGCGTGTCCCATTTTAAGGTATGTGGCTCTTAGCCATGTACGCTTCACCCAATCTGTCCTGGCCTGGAGCTTTCCATTTCTGAAACACTCCTGAGAAGAGACACCAGGCACCCAAGAATGTGGTCATGGGAGTGCAGTGCCTCCCCGGATGTCCAGACAGGGCCCAGTGGGAAGGCTCTACTCTTGGTGTTTTTCTCCCCAACCCCTGTTTCTCTTTAATCTCAGTCTTTCCCTTCTCCTCTTCTGTATCTGGTCCTCTGTGCCCTCCAGAAGTCTTGTGTCTCTGCACTGTCCCACAGTCCTTGCCCCTGCTGCCGAGGGTCTGCCTTGCCCTAATCCTCCTGCTGCAAGCAGCTGCTTGCTCTTCTCGTGGCCACTTCTCCCCCAGCCATGGCTGGGTCTGGGTTTCAGCATTCCTGCTTTTCACAAGTCTGGGCTCTTCCTATCCACCTGTCTGTTCTCTGTCTCGGTAAAAACCAAAACATCTGAGCGTGCCAAAGAGCTTCTGAGCATCTCCCTAGAGAAGGAGGCTTCCTTGGGCTAACCTGGGATCACATTGTCAAGTTTCCATCCTTTTTGCCTCCAAAAGGGAAATCAGTTGTCCTGCCGGGTAAGTGCAGGAACTTTGGTATCCCATCAATCTTCAGTTTTGGTGGCCCTTATTGGCGCCTGGCTGGTTAGGTCACCTGAGGGGCATACTGGATGTGTGGTCTCCATCTGCTAGTTTTAGGCAGGCCATCTCCTCTTTCGTGCTTTCAAACTCTTCTTGCTTGGCTTGTAATTAGATTGGGAGATTGGGGCATGTCCTGGGCCTCATTGGGGACACAGCGTGCTGTCCCATCTCTGTGCCTCTCTCCTGTGTGGGACTGGTTTGTGTCTAGGAGCCAGGGCTGGGGACAGGGGGACGAGACTTCTGTCTTTGACACCAAGTAGGCACCTGAGAAAATGCCCACTGAGAAAGCCTGAGCAAGCCCAAGTAGGTAGCCTCTGTTGGGTCTGGTATTTTCTGTGACTCATCATGGAACTAAATTTGGGGTGCTGGAGCCCTGCTGGGGAGGACTGGAGTTCCTCACCCATGTCCACTTGGCCCCTTACCTGTAACCTTCTGCTTTGCCCTACCTCTGTCCACTTCTCATTGTTAGCAGTCAAGGTCCGGGGAGGTGTTGGCCAAGGGTGCCATTTTGTATTCAGGCTTTGTGGCTTTTGTAAGCCCAGCCTGTGTCCCTTGAGGAAGACTATGCGGTCTGATTTTCTTTCCCTTCAGAGTTGAGGCCGTTCAGGGAGAGGGGAAGGGGTTTCCTGAGAAGTTTCCAACCCCTAAACTCCCTTCTGCCCTGGTGCAACTCAGGGTGTGGTTCAGACTCCCACCAGGTCACACCCCTGGGCTGGGGAGGGAGTGGGCAGGAACCAGCAGGGCTCTGGGCCCAGGAGAGCTTGGACACACAACTGGGCACTACTGGAGGCACCAGGAACATTGCCTGAGTCTTGCTGAAGGTGCAAAGTGGGATCCTGCCTTTATTTGGCTTTTTGATATTTTGTCATTTATTTTTTTGCATTTATTCTGATTTTAAAGTATTCACTAAAACATTATTTATCTTGATTACCGAGCCTTTTGCCATCCCCTTACATTTTGTGCCTTGTCCCTGCCTGGCACCCTCCTCTCCTAGAGCTTTAGGTCCCCTGGGCACCCAGCCCCCCCCCCCCCCCCCCCCAGGACTCTAGTGCGGAGAAGGAAAGCCAGAGGTGCCGCCCGCGGGAGGAGCTCGGTCGCCCCCTAGTGGCCTCAGAGCCGCTCCTTCAGAGACACCTGGGGGCGCAGGCTGGGAACCAATGACTTTGTCCCCTCCCCAGCAGCCTCAAGCTACCTCCAGCCATCTCGCCCCGTGCCTGCGCTCTGCTCCCGGCTCTTCTCCTCCTCCAGATGCTCCAGGACGGGGGCTGAAGATTTCCGACGGGAGGATAGCGATGAAGAAGGTGGAGGGAGTGGAGTCCAGGCGGAGGTGGGGAGGCACCCGAAGCCCTGAGGGGAATACAGCCTCATTTTACAAACCTTTGGATTCCAATTGTGAGCTATACTCTCCAAGGGGGCTGGATGTGGGACCCTTTGTCATTCCACCCTGAACTTGGGTGTGTTTTTATAACCCTTCTTTGACTTGCCTTTGTCTTAAAATTTACCTGGAGCCTTTAAACGCAGGGTGGTCCCACCCCAAGGGAGTCCTCTTCCTGGGCCTTGGGGAGAGCAGGCGTAGACAGCCAGGATTGTGTCTTCCCTCATGAGTCACTGACTTTGTTGGCGGAGGGAGGATGGGGGGCAGCGGGCTGAGAAGGGGGGTTCTGAGCTGGAGTTGACTGTCAGAGAGGGACTGGGGTCTAAAGTTTGTTGCGGTGGGGGCTGTCCTGAGAGCCTTTATTCCTGTTATTCCTTGTCTTCACTGACTCCCTGTGGTCCCCAAGGCCAGCTGAACATGTTAGAGGTCATGCGAGCCAAGAGAGAGGTTGGAGAGAGAACCTCACATGTGAAGTGTGGCTGAGAGGTGTGCCTGGGACTAAAAGAGGGAGTTGGGGGGGGGGTTCTTCTCTTCTTTGGTGGCACGAGGGTGGGAGGGAGAGAAGGGAAGTGGCTGTGCCAGGCAGGTGTTCCTATCTCATTCCATGCCCACACAACCTCTCCAAGGTGATATCTCTCTTAGGACATTTTTGGCTGCAAGTAACTGAATTATGAACCAAAGGTATCTGAACAATTAGGATGTTTAATTTCCCACTTAATTTTTTTAAGTTTATTTATTTATTTGGAGGGAGGGGAGGGGCAGAGAGAGAGAGAGAGAGAAAGAGAGAGAGAATCTCAAGCAGGCTCCACACTGTCAGCACAGAGCCTGATTTGGGGCTCGAACCCACAAACATGAGATCATGACCTGAGCCAAAATCAAGAATTGGACACTTAACTGACTGACCCATGCAGGCGCCACAATTTCCCACTTAATTCTTAACTTCATTTCAGAGTTGACTGAGTCACTTTTAGAGTAGTCTCTGTGGCTCAATGGAGACATCAAGGATTCAGGTTCTTCTCTTAATTCTGCTCTGTCATCTTTACAGTATTAATGAGGGCTGTCCTCATGGTCACAAGATGGTTGCTGCACCTCCAGATATCGCATTATGATGGGAAGGAAGAAACCAAAAATCTGCCACAAAAGGTTATTGGTGCATAGTCAACTGATTGAAAATGTCAGCTTTTCATAGCTCGCAGATGAGTGAAGTCTGTCGCAGTTTGACACTAAACAAATGGCAGAAGCACTGACTATGTTTTGCATACGTTATCTTTTCACTGCTCACGAGTACTTCACTTCACAATGACAACCGAGGTTTGGAGAAGACCAGTAACTTGCCCTGTTTTATGCCAGCAACTGACAGTGCTGGAATTCAAACTCCAGTCTGTGTGACTCTAGGCCTGGCTTTTCATTTGACTCTTTAAAAATGAAAGAAATACATATTTATGATAAGAATTTCAAACAATGCAGACCTTGGCTTTTTGCTTTGAAACAGTATATGTTCATGATAAGAATTTCAAATAGTGTAAAGGGCATAGTGAAGATCTGCCTCTCGCCCCTCTTTGTAGTTCCCGCTGTAATTTCAGTGAATCTTCCAGATTTCCTCTGTAGTCACAAGCTCAGACTTCTAAATATTTTATACAAATGAGATCAACTCTGATACTGTTCTGCACTCATTTTAAAAATTAGTGCATCTTGTGAGGTGCCTGGGCTCAGTCAGTTGAGCATCCAACTTTGGCTCAGATCATGATCTCACGGTTCGTGGGCTTGAGACCTGCATCAGGCTCTGTGCTGATGGCTCAGAGCCTGGAGCCTGCTTCGGATTCTGTGTCTTTCTCTCTCTGTCCCTCCTTGGTTCACACTCTCTGTCTCTCTCTGAAAATAAATAAATAAGACATTTAGAAAATGAAAGAATATTAATACATCTTACTAGTAATATTGCTATATAATAGAGTCTACCTCTTTCGTTCTCTTGGGTGTATTGTATTGCATAGAATACAAGAATTATTACTGATATTGTTCCAGTTCTCTTCTGCTGGTCTTTATGTCATTTCTCATATTTTTTGTGTTTATAACAACCATGGAAAAGTAAATTTCCTTGTATATATAGTTTTGTGTCCATATGTGAGAATATCTTTGGATGAAGTTTTTATCAGATTGTATATACACAATGTCTATGGATATTGGCAAACTGTCCTCCAAAAATATTGTACAAATAACACATGGAAATCCTTATTTTCTCATACCTGTGCCAAATTTGAATGTTACCACACTTTAATATTTTGGCTAATTTGATAAATGGAAAACTAATATCTTAATGGTTATTTTGATTTGCACTTCCTTTACTGTGAGTAAGGTTGTGTTTAGCCAGGCTGCTTGGGTGAGAATTCCTCTCCGGTGTTCTCAAGCTGTGTGATGTTGGGCAAATTGCTGTACTTCTCTGAACCTCAGTTTCCTCATCTGTAAAATGGGGACAGTAATGGTACTAGCCTTATTAGTTGGTTTTCAGGATTTAATGGTGTCATACATATAAATTGCTAGCAGAGTTCCTAGCTCAAAACAAGGGCTAAGTAAATGTTTGGTATTATTATTATTATTATTATTATGTCATATATTTACTGACAATTTGAGTCTGCTTATGATTTGCCTATTCATATCTGTTTTCCATTTTCACTGGATTCTTTTTTCCTTATTGATTTATTAGAGCTCTTTGTATATCAATAACAAAAACCTCCTTTTACGTGTATTACAAGTATTTTTGTTTGCCTTCTAATCGACTTTATTGTTGAGAGCAATTTTAGGTTCACAGCTAAATTGAGAAAAAAGTACCCAGATTCCCATATTCTTAATTAATTCAGTGAGCTAATGGACCCATTCATCCATTCATTCAATAAACACTTTTTGGTATGTCAAGCTCATGCCTTGCAAACAGTGGCAGCAGCTTAAGATACCAGGCACATCTTGTCACCTTCAACTGGGGACAGTGTTTGCTAATACCAGCATTGGAGAGCATTTTACGAGTTGCGGTGTGAAGGAGGCCTGTCCTGGGCAGGGATTTGGGTTGGCCGTCCAGGCATACTGGGGGCCCTGCCCACTTTGATCAGCGCTATGGTCACCGGGGCATAAAGACGTCTGCCCTGGCCAGCTTGCTGCCTTCCAGGTGCACCCACCTGACTGATAATCCCAGACACCACACACAGGCCTGGATACTGTGTGTAGAACAAATGTTTATGAGAGGCTTTAATAGAACAAGGCAGATCTCACAGAGAGACAGGGAGAGAAAGAGAACTGGAGAGAAGGAAGAGAGAGAAAGGGAAAAAGAGGGAGAAACAGAGACAGTGAGGAAGAGAAAGGATGGTTAATTTGCCCTGGTTTTCCTGGTTTTCGCCTCCAAGACCCATGGCCTGGAGAGCCCTATAGGCTTGGGAACCTGAAATTGTTAGCCACCCTAAAGGAGGACAATGAGGGAGAGACAGAACGAGGAACAGAGAGCAAAGAGACAGACGCGGAGAGATGGTGTACCCCCTGCTAGGGCTCCTGTAACTGAGCACCACACACTGAGTGATTTAAACAACAGACGCTAACTGTCTCAGTTTTAGAAGTGAGAGGTTAAAGATCAAAGTGTCAGCTGGGCTGGTTCGTTCCGGGGACCAGGAGGGAAGGATCTATTCCAGGCCTCTCTCCTTGGCTCATAGGTGGCTTTTTCCTGTGTCCTCACATCGTCTTCCCTCTGTGCATGTCTGTCTCCGAGCCCAGATTTCCCGTTTGTAAGGACACCAGTCAAATTGGATTAGAAGCCACCCTAATGACCTCACTTTAACCTGATTTTCTCTGTAAAGATCCTGTCTCCATAGAAGGATGCATTCTGAGGTACTGGGGGCTAGGACTTCAGCAAATGAATTTGGGGGACACAGTTCAGCTTGTACCTGATGGGAAGTCAGAGAGAGACACCCAGAGGCCAGGGGGCACAGAGGGAGGAGAGTGGTGGGTGACAGTGAGGGGACCGAGGACCGGGAGTGACCACCCACCACAACCAGTTTCTTCTCCTGACAGTTGGCTTCTGTCCATGGTCTATATCTTTCCCAGTTACGTCCTGCCTCCACTCTCCATCCCAGCCCAGGGCCCTCCCCGGAGCCTTGTGTCATCGCACTGCAGACTCCACGTGGGGTATGGTCCCACCCCCAGTTCCAAGTGCAAGGAGTAGTGGCCCCCGCAGAGCCTCAGTGCCACCTCTGTCCCTCTGCAGCTTCTCTGAGCCCATGGGCTATGGCATGCCATCCTACACGGCCATCTCTGGCCTGCAGAACTGCTCCTGGGCAAGGCCTGCTACTCCCTGTCCCACGGGGTGCCGCCAGGAACAATCTATCCCCCTGGGCCACCGGACTTGGAACCTCATTCTTCTCAGGGCATTTATGGTCCGACATTTTTGTCATTTCCACCCCCACCCTACCTCCCACTTTCAGACCTAGTCGGGTTATGGGCAATGTAATCTTGTCTGCTGGGATTCACTTACCAGCTGATTTGTAATCCAAAACAAAACAAAACAAACAAACCATTCCAACCTACAGGTCTCGCGCAGCTTCTCTGACTTTGTTCACAGGTGTTGGGGAGTACTCGGCATGCTTACAGTCAGTTTCTGAACTATTGGCTGCGAGGTGGGGTTTGGTCTAACACCAAACCTTAGTGCTGAGTTTCATTCCGTTTAGCCTGGGGATCTTGGGAACGATAGATGGATTCTCTGGCTCCAGCAAAATTTCTCTGTTGTCTCCTCCCTCTTTGTTATTGCTGTTTTCTCTCCCAACCACTCAGTTTATCCATGGATATTCTCATCCATCCACTTGCATATCCATTACCCATCATTCACCACCTTCCCATCCATCAATAATCCATCCATCCATCCATCCATGCATCCACCCATTATCTCTCCACATGTTAATTTATTCACAATCCATCCATTAATCATTCATCTATACATCTTCCTACCTATCCATTTTTCATCATTCACCACAATCCAGATATTCATTTATTTATACACCTTCATCACTTAACAACCCATCCCCATCTAACTACCATTATCCATCTATCCATTCATCTATATCTCCATCCACCATCCATCATTGACTGTTCTCCCATCCACCCACCCACCCCCCACCATCCATCCTCTCCCATCTGTCCCAGCTCTCCATTTATCCATTCAGCAAGTATGCTCTATATTTTGGTAATATGACAGGGAAGGTCTTAAGTCTTGTAAGGAAGGAGATGAAATGAAAACAAAATGAAACAGTACTCTAAAGCACTGCAACAGCAGTAAATCCAGCAGGGTACTGTGGGAACCCAGAGCGAGGGAAAAATCACTAAATTTCTAAGGCTATTGGGGAAAGTTTCAGAGGAGGTGACATTTGACTAGAACATTGAAAGATAAATGGGAGTTGGTCATAGAGAAAATGAATGGGTGGTGATTGGGGGTGTGTGTCGGGAGGGGAGAATACACATTCCAGGCTGAGGAATTGCATGTGCAAATGTGCGGATGATGCAGGGGATTCCAGGGAGCAGGGAGATGTCTAGTGGGGCCAGGGTGTGGGAGGTGGAATAAGGAATCTCTGGAGGCTGAAGCTTTGGAGGTAGATAGGGGCCAGATCAGGGGTGTCTTGAATGCCGGGCTTCATTCCATGGACATGGGGAGTCACCGAAGACTATGAAGAAGAGGAGGACCTCAGTCAGGTTTGGGCTTTGGAGGATCATTCTGGCAGTGGGGTGGAGAAGGAGCAAGCCTGAGGTGGAGGTGCCGGGGCCCACACCAGGCCGCCAGGAAGATCAGCCCTTGGTATGGGGGTGGCAGGTACCAGCGAGGAAGGGGCTGGCCCCCGGGGGAGCTAGGGTCTCGGTAGGAAAGTGGATCAGTGACTCCAGCCTCAGATGGAGTCCTGGGGCCCAGTTAGAGCTGACTGTGGGCAGGGAGGATTCTGCTGGTAAGATAGAGGTTGGCGGGCAGTGTTTCTGTCAGCATGACAAAGGGGCCCCTGTGGGCTTCAGTGGAACTACTGCCAGCAGCCAAGAGGCCACCCAGGCGGGGTCTCAGGCAGCAAGAGCCCAGCCCACCCACAGCTGAAATCTGGGGTCCCACGCCCATGCCTGAGGGAGTGCTGGGGTCAGAGGGCAGGAGTAGGTCCTGATGCTTGGCACATGGAGGTGGCAGGGACTGTTCACAGGGGTCTGTGATTCGAGTGGTTGTGAGCCCACGCCGTGTCGAGCTCAGCCATCTCCCTGGAGATCCTGGCACCGGTAAACCCTGGTGGGTAGTCCAGGGTTCTCTCTCAGTCTGCTGGCGCCTCTGACTTCCTCTCCGGGACGGGTCGTCTCACCGCTGACATGAAGGCTTCTTGAGCCCAGTCCCCAGTTCCCCAAAGGCTGGGGGGAATGGGGGGCTCAAGCACCCCTGTGTCAGTATGTTGCCTGAGGGGCTCCCACTGCCTCTCTCAGGGAATGGTGGAGGGGCTGCCGTGGAGTTTCTTCTGTGACCTTGGGTGGAAGGGCTTCCTACCCTCCTGTAGTTCAGTCGGGTTCTTGCCCTCTTGTCACTGTCTGCTTTCTGACTGTCTCTCCCCACAAAGCATTCACTTCCATCCCCAGGGTCTAGCCCGGGATGTGGTCCAGGTGTAGCGTGGCAACCCCCTGAAACAGCCCCCTGGCTACTGTAGGATCCGTTGTCCCCAGCCTGGCCCCGGTGTCCTGTGTCTGCTGGTCTGGGGGCTCCGAGGTACCTCCTGAGGGCTGGATATATTCTGGTGGGACCTTATACCTGTAGGTGGGGGCCCAAGGCAATGGCAGAGCTGGGTACAGGGATCCCTGGGTCCCAAGCTTTTTACCTGCCCTGCTAGATGTGTTTGTACAAACATTTTTTCTAACAGTCCAGCCAGGCAGCACCGTGCAGGGCTGGGGACATAGGCTTTGGAGCCCGATTGACCTGGGCTTGGATCCTGCCTCCCTCCCCCACTTCTGCAACTGCTGTGCAAAACTGGATGAGTCACTGGGCCTCTGCGAGCCTCAGTTGCCATTCTGTAAAATAGGTCTAAATGCATGTACCTCCTAGGGGCTGAGGATACATTAAGGAGCCAGTGCGGCATGGTCCCCATGTCTCCCTGGGCAGTTTCTGCCTGGCTCTGCATCAGCTTCTTCCTCTCCTCACAGTCTCCAGAAGGACCTCCTCTCTCCAAAGCACTGGTGAGAAATCTTGGCTTCGTTGAAGATGCTGTAGGGACCCGAGTGGGTTATGCCGTACCCTCCATGGAAATTGCCTCACCACCTGCCACTTGCCCATTTCTTCTCCCTCTTCTGCCACCCACGTGAAATCCTTTCTCTCCAATCTCCATCAAGTTTCTGTGTCAGAGACCCCAGTGGCCCCCATCCCTCCTTTCCTTCCCCCTTCTCGTCTCTCTCTTCAGCTCTTCCTACATGGCTGGGCTCCCTGTGCTCAGGGATCCTCCAAAACCCAGGACCCGAGCTCAAGAAGAAGGCAGTGGCAGATTAGCAATAATGAGACTGCTGTCCTGAGACATGATAAGTGCCCAGAAAGCAGAAGCATGTACTATTTCTACTTTAGATAAAGGGACACTGAGCCTCTCAAAGCTTCAGCAAGTTGCCCAAGGTGACATGCCAGTTAGAGCTGGGTTCAAAGCCAAGTTCTCGGGCTTCAGCAAAGTTCTGTCTCTGTGGGCTCCAGACTCTGCTATTCCTAGGGTGTGGCCAGGCTTGGTTTTGGGCTCCCAGAAGCCAGGAAAGCAAGTTCAGGCCAGAACACCCCTTGCGGGTGGGGCTTTCAGGCCATCATGGATGCTCTCAGGCCCAGAACACCCAGAAGATGGGGTCTGGGGGGGGGCAAAATGGGGTCCATGCTGACTGCTGGAAAGCACAACCTAGGACTGTGGTGTTGAGGCAGGCATCCTATGTGGGGTTGGGTGGGGCAGGTCCTTAATGAGGGCGCCCATGCTTGCTTGGCATTTTGGTACCTCTTCTACTCTTGGGTATGATGTTCACTGAGGAGGCCAGGTGCTGATGGGTGGCCTATTGGGGTGCATGGGGGCTGGTTTCAGGCAAGCCAGCTGAGGTTGGGCCAGGTGGGGTGTCAGGGGAGCTCCTGGCAGGTTCTTCAGACAGTGGTTTTGAGGGCAACACGTATGAACACACCTGCCAAGTAGAAGTCCCTTGGGGCTTTTCCCCCCATTCCCTCCTAGGAGCATGTGGGTGAGTAGGGGCAGAGGGGAGAGTCTGGTGCAGGGAACCCCATGCAAAGACATTCCTAGCACAAGAAGATAGCAAGCCAACCTTCCTTTGCCATCTTTAGGGCTTCCTGACTCAGAACTTCTGGTCGGCTGAGTAATGGCTCCCTGAAGGTGTTCATCTCCTAATCCCTAGACTCCGTGAAGGGTCCCCTCCCATGCCTGGCAAAGGGACTTTGCAGATGTGGTTCAGTGAAAGATCTTACAATGGGGAGATTATCCTGGATGATCCCGATGGGTCCAATGTGATCACCAGGGTCTTTGTAAGAGGGAGTCAGGAGAGTCAGGGTCAGAGCGAGAAGATGCCAGGATAGAAACAGAGGGGGGAGAAATGGAAATTTGAAGATGCTGCGTTGCTGGGTTGAAGATGGGTCCAGGGGCCAGGAGCCAGGGGATGCGAGAAAGGCAAGGAAACTTGGGGTGCCCCCAAGCCCCTCATGGAGGTGCAGCCCTGCAGACCCATCTTAGATTCTGACCTCAAGAACTGTAAGATAATGGACTTGTGCTGTTTTAAGCCATTAAGTCTGTGACAGTTTTATTACAGCAGCAACAGGAAACTCCTACAACTTTCAGCTCTGGAGATGGATATTTTTCCACAGGGACAGGTCCTGAGTTTTTATGTTGTCAGGCCTGGGAGCATGGATGCACTATGTAAAAGTTCATTCAAGTTATTCTTTTACTTATTTAAAGCTGTTTGTCGGTGCCTCTGGTGGCTGGGCCGTGGGATGGTGCTGAAGACATTGGGGGTGAGTCAGGCATGGTCTCACAGCTGTGGGCAGCTGTGCACGTGACTGATCACACGCAGGAGTGATATATGTGGTGTGAACAGGGTTTGGGAGGACACAGAAGGGGGCACCTTGCCAGCTTGGGGTTGGGCCTGCTGGTACTTGGTTTGTGAGGTTAATCATTTAGATGAGGGAAGAGAGAAATGGAAGGCATGAGAGGTGGTCTCATTTCAATGCAATGCAAATGACACCTGCAAATGACAGCAATGGCTAACATTTTCCATAAAAGACTGCCAAGCCCAGGTGGGATGTCTAGGTGAGATATCCAGGTGGCCTGTTCAGGTGGGATGCCTAGGTGAAGCAGGTGTGATGGTCACAGCCCCAAGATTAAGAGGAAGGTCCAGACTCCTGCGGGCTGTGGCAACCTCCCACCGGCTGGGAATGTACAGGATTATTGAGATTGCAGAGAGGGAATCTCTGTGTAAACATATTTTATGGCTTTTCCACGGTGCTCTGGCTACAGTTGTGGCACTCAGGGGTAAAGGGAGGCTGCTGGTGTTTGAATCCATGGGTGACTTCCAGAGAGGAAGACAAGGTGACAAGTCTCACCTGATGAACACTGAAATGTGTCTCTGCTCTGACAATGCCAGGGAGGCTGTGACCCATAGAAAACAGGTCCCGATCCTGCTGATGAAAGGGAGCTTTTAGGAGGAGACGGAGGCTTGCAGACTGAAGGGACAGGCTGAGGAGAGTTTCAGAGTAACAGCCTAGAAAATGCAAAGTCTTGGGGGCCAGTGAGGGTGCAGCATGTTGGTGGTGTGGGCTGGTGGGTGAAAAGGAGGCACATGTGGGCTGTTGGGCACCTGGGGGAGGGATGGATGCTGGGAGATGGGGCCAGAGTGGGAGGCGGGCCACTAAGAGGGTGTTGCTCTGGGCACTTGTGACTGGATAAGTAGGGAACATGGCTCAGTTGTCCTGATGGAGAGGCCAGCCCCTTTTGCAAGAACCAAGGTGCCTGGTACGCAGGGTAGGGCTGCCTTCACCTGGGTCCTCAGTGGAACGTAGTTGCCCTGGCCATAAGCTGGGTGTCCCACGCCAGGAGGGAGTTGTGCTTTTGTCAGAAGGACCTCCTGGGCAGGGCTTGTGGGGGCTGTTAGAGAAAACCAGAGCTGGACAGCAGTTAAAAAGATAGATTTGGTTCATGAACTATTGCAATTGGGGATAAGAGAACTTAGTAAATAGAAGTGAGCTCACTTGCAAATACAGCATGGACAAGTGGAATTTACTTTCAAGGAGCAGGGTGGGGGTCAGTGGATGGAAAGTTATGGAGAGGAAGCCTTAGGGGTGAGGGTGGGGGTTCCACTAAACCTACCTGACAGGATTCTGCTGAAGGCAGGCCAGGGTGAGCAGATAGCAACATGGGGCAGCAAGAATTTGATCAGATATTGAGGGTGATCAGATATCAAGGGTTGGGAATTCTCACTGAGCTGACTTGGCAAGGCTCTTGGCTGAAACTGGGCAATGCAGGCTGGAAGGACACATGCCAAGGTCCAGGCCCTGAGGGCTTAGGGGAGACTGACTAGAGTTTGGTCAAGGGCAGAGACTGTCAGGGTCCAGCCTGGGCAATGCTCCCGCCTCAGAGTCAACCTTGGTTGGGAGCCAGTTACAACTCCACAGGTGGGAGCTGGGGGAGGGTCAGCCCAGAGCCTGGTCACTCTGGAGCAGCTGGGGAGGAGGAGAAGCCTGGAACCTTCTCAGAGTGCACGCTCCCAAAGTTCTAGTCAGGAGAGAAGGAAGGGCTCCTGACAGGGAGCTGTGGACTGGAACGGTCCTCACTGTCCTGCTCTGCCTTGGTTTTTTCTTCACCCACCAAAGCACAGAAGGAAGCAACGCCTACTTGTTCCTATGCCTGATGAAACTCACCATATTGCTATCAGTTTTCCCAAGGGCATAGGTGTCAGTGCTTCCATTGGTGATGTGTTTGGTAAAGAGAGTTCTGATCATGTATTCGTGCCTTTCTTGATTTGTTTAATGAGCAGATATGGGGTGTGCCTCGCAAGTGTCAATCAAACGTGGTTGCTATTTCCGAAGAAGGCACAGGCGGATGGGGGGAGGGTGCGCAAACAATGAATGCTCACCAAAGCTGTTAACCCTGACTCAGGACTTCGCAGATGCCAGTAGTTCTTAGCAAATACAGAGCGCTTTGCAGCAGCTTAAAACCACTTTAGGAGAGCTGCCGTTCTCCTTTTACAGATGAAACAGTTGAGGTTCAGAGAGGTGAAGTCACGTGACCATGACCGCATTCCCCGGATGGAGGCTGAACCAGGATCCCAACTCAGATGGAGGCCACATGTGTAGCATCTACCTCCCCACTCTGGAGTCTGAAAACAGAAGTTGTGTCTTCAGGAGTCCTCCAGGCAGATACGTGGGGAGGACAGCCTAGACAGGAGACTCAAGCAAAGCCGAGGGATGGAGATACGTGGTCTCAGTGACTGCTGGCTGGGCTGGGGGAGGGGAGGGGCACAGGACTGGAAGGGTGTGATGGAGAGGAGGCTGACCAGGGCCTCTCTAGTTGTCCTAGGTTTTGAATCAACATCAGGATCTGGAGGGGAACCTGACCTTAGGCTGCAGCAGGAGTATCGCATCACCACTTGAAGCCCCCACCCCCCACCCCCGCCTTGCTGTCCTCAGCATCTGCATCAGGAAGAGGGAGGAATAATGCAGCAATTCACAATCCCAGACATCCCTCTGACAGCGGTGTCCTTGGGCAAGCGACTTGCTCTCTCCAGCTTCAGTTCCCCCTTTGTGAAGATGTGACAGTTAAGGGGGATAATATACATAAAGGATGGGGTCTGTTAGACCACTTTGAGTTCAAGCCATGGAAATGTTGATGAATTTAGGAAGGAATTTAGCTCACAGACTCAGCAGGGAGATGGGCCAACTGGGCCCTGGGTCGGAACCAAGGCACTACAGAAGGCAATGTGGGGAATGGCCTCATTCATGAGCAGTCTCGTCAGCAGGTGAAGATGCTAGAAGGAGTGGCTGGAAGAAAGCCAACCCCTTCCAGCCCTGACTCTGTGACCCAGATCCAGATTCTGGGGGGAGGCATGTGACAGGCCACTTCCTGATGAGGGCTGGGCTAGGAGCCAAGAGACAGATGATGGGGAGAAATAAGGCGTGGTTAGGAAGGGAAAGCAGACACGATGTCTCCTGCTTGGGTTGGTATAGGATCAGACACTTTCTACTAAGTCTCTCCTCTCCTCCCTTCTCTTCCTCCTCCTCTTCTTCCTACTTCTTCCCCTTCCCTCCTTTTCTTCCTTCTCTCCCCAACTCCCCAGAATGGGGGGTTCTCATCAACTTTCATCTAGACTGTAGCAACTGCCCTGCCTCTCACCTCCCACCTCTGACAGCTCACCCATGCACCTTGCAGTTTTATTTCTAAGATGTAAATATTGTCTGGTTACTTCTCTGCTAAAAAGGCTCCAAATCTTCTCAACAATGCAGGATAAATCTTAGAATTCTGAATCTTGTCTGCCTTTTTGGTGTCAGCCCCATTACCCGCACTGCTCCTCTCTGATCCCATCATTTGTCCAGTACTCCAAGTCCTGGTGTTCTGTCTTCCTGAAATGCACCATCCCAAACCCAAAGAGCTCCTGTGTATCCTTCAGGTCCGTCCCAGATGGGGGATGGCCCACACGTATTACAGAAAAAGTGTTCATCCAAATGTCAACGGGTCAATGGATGTTATTTAAAGATTTTAATGACCTGGGTGACTAGCCCAGATGTCATGACATACCTGGGACAAGGGACCTGCCCAAGATGATGTGGCAGGTGATGATGGGAGGTCTCAGGTCAGCAGAAGGGCAGCCTCCTGGGTGCAGTTCTGTGGTTTGGCCTCATAGTGTCACCAGTCCGTTTCTGGCGCTTTCACAAAGTGTAGTTTTTTTCTTGTCTTCCTGCCTCAGGGCAGATGACTGGCTAAGGAGCCTGTATGAACCCTCCCACTTCCAACTCTGGAGTGTCAAACAGCTCATGCTGTTTCCCCATCCAAAGATGGAGAGGCGCTTCTGGTTTTCACGTCTTTTCACTTGATAGGCTTCTAATAGGTCCATTCCACAGGTCACAACTGCTTTGGTCATGGCTCAGAGTAGGGACCTTTACACTAACCTGTCTTCTCTCCTCTGCCCCTTTTGACTCCCTTGGACAGTTAGTGCTTCTGTCCTCTGGGGTTCCACAGCATGAGCAGTGAGACCATGGATTTACTGGCTCTGGGCTCTGACATGGGCAGGACCAGGAACTAAAGGCAGCTTGTTTGTGGTGGGGATGTCAGGAACTGGGAGCCACCTGTGCAGGGAGTCTGGAACAAACTGGAACTGCTACTTGGGGTTAAGGCTTGAAAAGCCTGCATCCGTAAGAGGGCAAGTGGTCCAGAGGAAGAGCTGGGAAGATAGCTCTTGGGCCAGGCCCTGGGCCAATGACTGGATCAGTCTTGTCCTCCAATATTGGCATTTTGGAAGCTCTAACTTGCCATTGCAAAAGTTGGTTTGGGGATGAGTACTCTGGAAGGCCAGATGGGAGCAATGAGAAGATCTGGGAAGATGTGTGTGGGCACGGGAGGTGAATGTAGTGAGAACAGTAAAGAAAACAGAACTTCTATTGCCAACTAAAATTCCAAAGCACACAGGAAAACTAATCATAAGAAGAGTGAGAAATAAAATCAACAATGAGGAGATGAATTCACTGCAGGGAAATGGAAATGGGGGAAAAAAAGCATTTTGAGACCTTCAAAGAGGAAAGAGTGTTTACAAAAATAACAAGAACTGATAAAAGGAAGCCAGAAAGCTATGAATCCAGAACAGATTGGCTTTGGGAAAGAACTGATTAGAAATTTGGGTATAAAAGCCATGCTATTCAAATCAATAGATGAAAGAGTCAAAGATAGAATTAGTGACAACCACTCACAGGTACAAGGAGATGAAAAGATGGGAAAGAGTTTAAGAGGCAGGTAGGGCAGAAGTGACAGAGGAGTAGAAGAGGGAATGACTGAGAATCTTCTATAATTTAAGAAAGACATGACTTCAGAGTAAAAGCATGCACAGGATGCTGAACAGGATAAACATAAGGAAATTGAGAGAGAGACCCCGCCAAGACCAGGTTAGTCCCCCCACCCTCCCAACCTCAGGTCACCTTCTCCTCCTCATTTGTAGATACCAGGGCACAGGTCATGATTGTTCAAGAGGTGATCTGGTTCCATGTCTGTCTGGATTTTATTTTTACTTTTTGTTGTTAATGTTTTGTTTATTTTTGAGAGAGAGAGAGAGAGAAACAGAGTGAGTGGGGGAGGGGGAGAGAGAGAGGAGGACACAGAATCCAAAGCAGGCCCCAGGCTCCCATCTGTCAGTACAGAGCCCCATGTAGGGCTCGAACTCACAAACCACGAGATCATGACCTGAGCCAAAGTCGGATGCTCAACTGACTGAGCCACCCAGGCGCCCCTGTCTGGGTTTTACATGCAGCAGGTACTCAGGTGGTGTGGTGCATGGTGTCGAAAAGGTACTCAGTAAACATGTGACAATTAATAATTTAAGAACCGGTGAGTAAGTCAGTGCTGGGAGAAACCGGTGCGCATGTCTTAGTGCATGGCCAGGGTGCAAGACATGAGAATCACTAGAGTGGAGTCTGGGAAATGGCCATGGACAAGCTCATGACTGTCTCTGGTTGGGCTGGCCAGGCCTGCTGCCGATTCTGAGGGTTGCTCTTGGGGTCATTGTGCCTGGGGGCAGTGTGAGAGAGCTGTGTGCCCTCTGGGAGAGGCTTGCTCAGACCATGCTCAGCGCCCAGGGATGTTTGAGGACCAGCTTCCCCATGAGATCTTTCTGGCTTCCATACCTGGAGAACGGCTGGCCCAATGGAGGTGCAAGCTCATTCTCCATAAATATGTTATTGGCAATGATTTATTAATAGAAGGATAGCCCTAATAGCAGCAGGATCAACTAATATTGATACAACACTTTATGGGTTCCAAAGTGCTTCACATTTGTTATCTCATCTAATCCCTATAATAGCCACAGAGGATGTTATTTGTGTAATCATTTTGTAGGCTGGAAAAAACCTAGGTTTGGAGAATTGGAACATATCACCCGAGATCCCTGAGCTCCTGGGGGCAGAACCAGGACTCCGCACTACGGCTGTTTTCCTGGGCTCTTCCGGCCTCTGCCCTTCTGCTTGTCCAGACAGAGGTTGGGCTGCCAATGACCTTTGCTCCTCAGAAACAAAGAGTTTACCGAGTAAGTGAAGAATGTATACAGTACTGCACAGCCAGCCATGTGTAATGTGTTCCCTAGGCATGAACAATCTTCAAACATGGAGTGGGCAGGGAGTGGAATGCGTGGAGGCCTAGAACAGACCGATGTGTGTCGGGGTGAGGGGGACCCTTTCAGGGAGGTAAGGAAGAGATAACGATGGTACAGTCCCTGCTTCTTCCTCCACATCTGGATACAGGACTCCCGGCTGCATTGCTAGCATTTCATACGTACAGTTTAATTTTACTCTTTTCCTTCACGTGTGGCCTGTGGACTTCTGCTCTGGCATGCCTGAAGACCTATACTCTCATCTCAGGGATGAGGCAGCCCCTAGGCTCTTACACTCCAGAGCCAGCTTTGCCAAGAATCCGGCAACTCAGCTCCACAGAAGAGCCATGATGATAGTGACCACCGGCCTCGGAATGTCCACTTTACCTGTCACTTATCAGTAAAGTCCCTGCATTTGAATTTCCATGTGACAGGGCGCCTGGGTGCCTCAGTCGGTTAAGTGTCCGACTTCGGCTCAGGTCATGATCTCCCTGTTCGTGAGTTCAAGCCCCGCGTCGGGCTCTGTGCTGACAGGTCAGAGCCTGGAGCCTGCTTTGGATTCTGTGTCTCCCCCTCTCCCTGCCCCTCCTCTGCTCTTGATCTGTCTCTCTCTCTCAAAAATAAATAAACATGAAAAGAAATAAATAAAAAAGTGGAACATGAGGAAGCTGATGACAGCTTCTATTTCCAAAACATTTATTCATAAAATAATCAATTGACCTATTTGTGAACTACTCATTCAGCAAACATTTATTGTGTGCCTGGCCACCTGGAAATGACTCAGAGCAGGCCTCACCCACAAGGAGCTCATGGCCACAGCGGAGAAATCATGTGGGGTGGAAAGTCCTAGGTGGTGATTAAAGCACATCACCGTCTATTGATTGGAGCAGTCTCTTTGGGACCCTCCCAAAGCTGTGGTTTCTGAGCGAGGGGCTGGATTTCAGTGTTTCTATACACACACATTCTGAGAGTCAGACTGGTCTTCCCCTGGCTCCTCTGAGTGTAGTTTACTTGCAGAGAAAATGCTACTTAATAGGGGAAATGAGAGGAATGCAGGAAAGAAGCCTTTGTGCGGTGAGGCGGGCTGGGGCTTGGGAGAGGAAAGAGGCAGCAAGAGTGGGAGGGAGGAGCGACTGAAGCCAGGGGCCAGGGGCTGGGCCGCCCTCCGCTGCGGTGACAGAACGTGGCAGACGTGGTGTATTCCCAGGGTTTGTGTAGGGCAGAAGGAAGTTCTTACCTGTCTGTGCTGACAGAGCTGCAGAACAGGAGGAATCCCTTTTGTCTGCAGGTTTGAACATCATGGAGGCTCATTTGACAGATACGTTAACTGCTCGTTAGCTGTCCCTCTTTTGAGCAGTTGTCCCCCTGCATCTACTTGAGTTAACTGCCCTGCACAAATGTGTCTTCCTCCCAGAGGCTGCCTCTCGCCTCTGCAGGCTGTGAGCAGCCTTGGCCCTGTTCCCAGAGGGCCTCCTGCCCCTCTCCTGGGGGCACTTAGAACCTTCTAGAGTGAACCGTTCATTACTAGGTCTCTGCCTTGAGAGGATGAGTCGTCTAGGAGCCCCCTCTCCCCTCTGAGTCCTCAGTGCCGGGCACAGTGCTGGACAGGAGCGCCAGGGTGCCTTGCCAAGGGCGGGAGGGAGAAGGAAAAGGGAGCACCCCAGGGACATGGAGATCAACGCTTGTAGGTGGGAGTGAAGGGCTCCCGTCTTTCCTCTTTGTATCACCCTGAGGGTCCCTCCCGGCATCTTTCTCCTCTTCCTCCTCACAGCCAGAGGCAGAGATGCTGGCTGTTTCCAAAGCATTTTCCCTGCCAGGTGAGAAGAGAGAGCAACAGCAGTGACCTTGGAGAGGGGAGGGTGCTTCTGCTCTTTGCAGAGGTCCAGGCAGCAGGGGGTTGCACATTATTGGTGTTGTCGGCCGGGGAGGTGGGGGGGTGCCGAGTGCCATAGCTCCAGGCTGTCGCTTACTGACCGCACTTGGACACATCACTTCTGTTCACTGAGTCTGTTTCCTCACCTGTAAAATGGGGGTAATAACATCAACTCCCGGGATGATGTGAAGATTAAGTGAGAGATACAGTATGAAGCGCTTGGCACCTTACAGACCCAAGATGGAGGCCGTCGTTACGTATTCTCGGCCTGAACCCCTGGAAGAGATACCACAAATGGACGATGCCTGAGTGTGACCAGCACTGTGGTTCACTGTGGTCTTGTTATGGGATTTTGAACGTAGAGGACAGAGCGAGTGGAGAGAGCACTACCTCAGGAACCAGAAGAGGCTGAGGTTTGAGTCTGGGTTCTGTCTCATTGCAGCTACATGACTCTGAGCAAGTGAGTTACCTTCTCTGAGCTATTGTTTTTTCTAAATTGTTTAACATGAATGGAGCCTTTCAGATACTCTCTTTAAGAGTGGAGACAGTGATCTCCAGAAGAAAGGCAAAGTGTCACCGTTTTCCTCCCGATAGGACATTTCTTCCACTGGAGCTTTAGGCTCACAGAGGGTGGGTGGGCTCCTGGCAATTGTCGTGCATTGACTGGCACCCTAGTGAAGCTGATACCAAGGAGCTGTTTTCATACCCTCTGTCTGACCTCTTACCAAAATGGCACCAAATATTTACCAAGGTCTCTGGCTGGCGGTGGGAATGCTGGTCTAAACATTATGATGGGGTGGGGATGAGATTGAATCGGGGGCATCCTGGACTCATCACCTATGTCCCCAGATGTAATTATGTCATGTTACCTTTGACGGCCCAGAATGTACGAGGGCTGCCTGAATTATGAAACGTGGGATTTGGTGAGTAGCAGAAATCACCACCCACTGTGTGTCGTGGGGGACAGCTGAGGGGCAGGAGCGGCTGTCGGGCGGCTTCCAGCTGGAGGACACTCATAGAGGGAACAGCAGGCCCTAGAGCAGCAGCAGGCAGGCTGCCTTGGAACCAGAGTTGGGACTGTTGGCTCTGACCTCCCTCCCTGAACAGCAGGCAGTGGATACTAGGGTGGGAGCATGAGGGCAGCACCCAGGAGGAGTGGGGAGCACCCCCCCAGAAGGCTAACTATTGGCACATCCAGTCCAACAATACTCTCTATAAGCCCCCAGCCCTGGAGGACGCCTTCATTCCCTTAAGGCAACAGAGCTGATAATGCTCACTGCAGGCTTCTAGTCGAAGTCTAAGATGGGCCGTCAAACAACACCCTCCAAATATTTGTGGGAAAAAAATGACAATTGAATAGAGACACCAAAGAAATCGAGTTAAATGAGCAAGCAGGAGATTTAAAAGAAAAAAAATATTTAAGAGGGATGGGTTTATCTAACCCATTAAACGAGAGCAAGCAATTTTATTTTGAAAGTAAGTAATGAGGTTTGGGCAATGAAAAATATGATTGTCAAAGTACATTTAAAAAATGAAAGGGAAGGACTCCTAGCCACAGTAGTGAAGAGGGAGTTAGTTAGCTGGAAGAACAAGACAGGAAGTATTTCCAGAACCCAGGGCAAACATCATAGAGAGACCATTGGAGGTCTACTGCATTCCAGCCTCCCCTTTTCCAGAGCTCAGGCTGGACGGTTTCCCAGTACTCAGAGTGGGTTGATGTGGCCACGTGACTAAATTCTGTCCAATGGATGCAAGAGGAGGGGCTGGGCCCCTTCTGGACTGAGGGTCTGCTCCCTTGCTGCTGGTCCCCCTGGGGAGGGGGGCGGGGAAGGGAGAAATAATCAAGTAGAAAATGGAAGAAAATATCCAAGACGTGAAGAAAGGCAACACTAAATTTAAGGACCCATGAGGGTCAAGCAGGATGAAAGGAAAGAAAAAGAGAAAGAAAGGCTGACTTAAATCTTTGTTGTGAAATTTAAAAACACAAAGGATAGAGAGAACATCCCAAGAAGGGGAAGGAATTAATAAATAAACTTAAGAAATAAGGTTTAAACTAACGTCAATTTTCTCACTTGGGAAAACTGAATACAAAAGTTTTGGAGCAGTATATTTGAAATTCTGGGGAAAACTGCTTTGAATTTATAAGGCTCTCTATACCCAGCCAGTCTGGTAAGTCAAGTGCAAGGGCGAAGTAAGGATATCTGAAGGGAGAAAGTTCTGTTTACCACTGATCTTATTATCTGTGAATTTATTTGAAAGAGTTGCTGCAAGATGTACTTCAGCAAAATGAGGTATGAACCCAAGGAAAAGATAATGTATTACAAGAAATATATGAATAAAGCTACCAGTAAAACTCAATAATTCCAAATCATTGATGATACTGTCAGTATAATGTATTGATTATATTGCTTATGATTATAATAATCTGGAACAAAGATTCTAAATAACCTCAACATTGGGGGGAAGTGATGAGGAAAATAAAAACATGTTAAAAATGGCTATAATAGGAGGCTCCGGGATGGCTCAGTCGGTTAAGTGTCTGACTCTTGATTTCGGCTTAGGTCATGATCTCAGGGTTTGTGAGATTGAGCCCCACCGGGGCTGTATCTGTGCTGTCAGCACAGAACCTGCTTTGGATTCTCTCTCTCTCTCTGTTTCTCTGCCTGCTCTCTCAAAATTAAGTAAAACTAAAAAAAAAAAAAAAAAAAAAGGAAGTAGTAATCCCCCTTTTTTTCAAAAAGGGAAAAATATGAGATCAGAAACACAAGTCTCTTTTTAAGAGAGGAGTCATATTTAATTAAAGGGAAACTATGAAGCAGATCACTTCAATATATTGTAAGTTGCCTTCTCTGTGCTACCATGAAAAGGGAAGGATGTAGTATATTTATGACTTGGTGAACTAAAACATAGAATCAATTTGCTGACAAATCTGATTGATGGCAAGGTCTCAAGTCAAATGAAATTTTATTCTGCTCTAACTTTATCACAAGTCATGGATCCTCCCTGCTGTGTTTCCTGATGTTCAATATAAAGATATAACAATTATCTTCGTTATAAAGTTGTCCCTTGTTATCTACTTGTTTTTCTACTGAGCATGTCTTTACTCATCAAAAGTGTAATTTCTTAACTTACAAATGGTATGCACTTCAAGGCTTTTGAAACATTTTAGTCAATTTTGTAACACATGACCACCAAAGGAGACAGTGGTTATTCAAAAACTGTACCTAGTGTTAATCATTCCAGACGTAATTGACTCACTTCCTTTCCTTCCTTCCAGGTTAGCGCTCAACGATTTGTTTTCCTATGGTGTTACTGCTGGGAGTTGCAATAGTTTTTTCTGCTAGTTCTCCTGGCTATACATATTTAATATAAACTTAAGTTAAAAATAAATGCAAAATAAAAAAAAAGTAGTGTTGGGGCTCCTGGGTGGCTCAGTCAGTTGAGCGTCCAACTTTGGCTCAGGTCATGATCTCACAATCCGTGAATTCGAGCCCGACGTTGGGCTCTGTGCTGACAGTTCAGAGCCTGGAGCCTGCTTCGGATTCTGTGTCTCCCCCTCTCTCTCTGCCCCTCTCCCTCTCACACTTTGTCTCTCACTCTCAAAAATAAATAAACATTAAAAAAAATTTTTTTTAAAGTAGTGTCAATGTTAGATGTTGGCAAGGATGTGGAAAAACTGGATTACTCATGCATTGCTGGTGGGAACATACAATGGTGCAGCCACTCTGGAAAACAGGTTGGCAGTTTCTTAACAAACAAATAAACAAACAAACAAACAAACAAACAAGAAGCTAGACTTGGAACTACTATTTGGACCAGGACTGTACTCCTGTACATTCACCCCAGAAATAAAAACATTTTCACCCCAAAATGCAACACAAATGTTTATAGTGGCTTTATTTGTGGTAGACCCAAATTATTGGTACCAACCCACCAACCGTTGTCCTTCAACAAGTCAACGGTTAGTTACATGGTACATCCTTACTATGGAATACTTCCCAGCAATAAAAAGAAACAAACTATGGCTACGTGCAACAACTTGGGTGAATCTCCAGAGAATTATGCTGAATGAAAAAGCCAACCCTAAAAGCTTATCTGTTGCATGATTCCATTTATATAGCATTCATGAAATGACACAATTATAGACATGGAGAACTGTAGTGCTTGTCGGAGGTTAAGGAGGTGGTGGGAGCAGAGGGTGGGAACAAGTGGGTGTGGCTATCAAAGGTCAACAGAGGGATCTTTGTGGTGGTGGAAATATTCTGTACCTTGACTGCTTCAATGGCGATATTCTGGTTGTGGTATTACACTGTGGTTTCACCATGATGGATGGAGATAAAGGGCACAGGGATCTCTGTGTTGTATCTTAGAACTGCATGTGACTCTATAATTATCTCAAATGAAAGTTTCTTTTTTTTTTAAAAAAGAAAAAGGTTGTTTATTTTGAGAGAGAGAGCAAGAGTGAGCAGGTGAGGGGCAGACAGAGAGGGAGAGAGAAAGAATCCCAAAGCAGGTTCTGCGCTGTCGGTACAGAGCCCCTTGTGGGGCTCAAACTCACAAACCATGAGATCATGACCTGAGCTGAAATCAAGAGTCAGATGTTTAACTGACTGAGCCACCCCGGTGCCCCTCAAATAAGTTTCAATTAAAAATGTGCTTCTGAGAATTTCTATACATATAACCCGATTAAGAATTTTATCTTTGGCATTATGGTTCTCTTCTCGTTTGGGTGGGATATAAATTATTGTTCATATATTTTACTCTTTCCCCCCACATCTCATGAGAAGAGTTCCTGGTTCTGTTAATGTTGGTGGCAGCTCTGTGACTTGTTTTGGCTTTAGAGTGGGTGGAATACAGTTCCTTGCCCCCTGACTTTGTGCTCAGCCATGCAGCTTGCTTTGGCCAAAGGATGTTAGCAAATGTGACTCAAATAGGGCTGGAGATGAACTTGCATAGTTGGGCTTATCCCCTTGCCCTTCTGTGGTCTCCATGAGTGAAGCTTTTGAACTTGCCCATCTCTTGAGGGCCCAGAATGAACACAGATGGAGGAGCCTTAACCTCAGTGAGGAACCAAGTCCTGTCAGACCTGCAGCTCAAAGCAGAGCTTCCCCATTGGGCCCAGCTTAGGTCAGCTAAACCTCAGGTGACCTGTAGTAGTTTGTATGCCACTGAGAGTTTTGTGGTTATTTGTTACTCAGCAATAGCTGACCCATACATCATTGTATCAAGTAAACATGTTAGGACAGCACAGCTGAGCACAATTTCAGATGAAAGAGTGGATTCTTCATCCAAGACATATGGTAATCTGGTGGATATTATACTTAAAATCCCATCTGTATCCATTTTGGGAGTTTCTGGATCAAAATCCCTTTTGTAACATGTCTTGGGGAGCTAGCTGTATGTCCAGCATACAGCACATGTAGAACTACTTAAAAATACTTGTTAAATAACTGTGGACTGTTTGAATGAATCCCAGAAGGTCCCAGAAGGCAGGGATGGGGATTGGGGGGCTGATGTAAACAGTGTAGGATGGACTGCTTTGATATTTCTCCCCTGTCTTCCACAGAAGGGCAGTCGATGCACTGTGGGCTAGTAAGTCCATTGGGGTAGCAAAAGGCAAGGACTATAAGCCTCTAGGGGAATGATGTCCCTTTTCCCTCATCTTTTTCTTAATCTCTGCTAAGGAGGAAAAAAATGCTGTTCTGAGTTGGTCATCTTCAAGATCATGGATTGTATTGGGGAAATGGAGCTTTAGCGACAGGGGGCAACTGTGCCCTTTTCCTCCTTTCTCTCTGGCTGGTGGGGATGTCTCGCATTGCCTTTCTTGGAGATGGAGTAGAGAAAGAGCGAAGCATTGCTAAGGAGAGGCAGGGAAAAGGCAGCGGACATCCAGCCTAACCTGGAGAGAGCCAGGGAAAGGCCAGCTGCCTGGGGTGGGTCACAGAAAAGGTGTTGGCTGCCAGCGGGCATCCCTTATCTTTCTTTCCTGCGGCCAGTATAGGTTATTTTACAGCCTAGCCTCTTTATGGTCTCAGTAGGGAGCAAAGGCAAACAAAGAAGGAGTGATCCTGCAGGGTCTAGGGAGCCACCTCCCACAGCAGATGTGCTTTCTTTAGCAGCCCTGCCTGCTACCTGAAGCACTTTGTGGAAAACCAGGCCTTAGGGGCTGCCTGACCTTGAGGTCCCTCATTTATATCTTCCTTTCAGGTGGCTTTGAATGTATCCCCATCCCTTAAACCTTTGCATCCTTGCCAGCTTGTCATGAGCTGGAAACCAGTCTTGGCTGCGTTTCACAGATGATGAAACTGAGGCTGGGATGGTTGTTACCAAGCTTCTTTACCCTCTGTGCTGTGGAATGCTATTTCATTTCTTTGATTCATTCTTTTCTTCAATACTTACAATTATTCTTCTTTAAAAGAGAGACGGCAACAAACAAACGGGCTATATTCCTATTGCTTAGATAACTGATGTTAACACCCCCCCCCCCCATTATTTCTAGAGGTTACTACTTTCAACTTTTATTTTTGTCTTATTCCATGAAGGTGCAAGATTCTTTTATTATTTTAAAACTTTCTGATTTAAACAATCTAAAACCTAGAGAAAAGTTACAAGTGAGGATAAAGAACATTAAAAAAAAAATTCTGAACCATGTGAAAGTAAGCTGCGACAAGATGCGTCTCCCACAAAGATTGGTTTAATTGTATATTTCTTTAACATTTTTTAAAATGTTTATTTATTTTTGAGAGAGAAAGAAACAGAGTGTGAGCTGAGGAGGGGCAGAGAGAGAGAGGGAGACGCAGAATCCGAAGCAGGCTCCAGGCTCTGAGCTGTCAGCACACAGCCCGACGCGGGGCTCAAACTCACAGACTAAGATCATGACCTGAGCTAACGTGGGATGCTTAACCAACTGGACGCCCCCTGTATATTTCTTACAGAGAAGGACATTCTCCTACTTACTAAAACACAACCCTTGTGATTCAGGAGATTAGCATTGACATATAACTACCCTCTCATCCCTAGGCTTTATCTATCAGTGGTCCCAAAGTGTTCAGATTTAGGTCTCCTGAATCTGGCCTCCTTTAGTCTGGAACAGTCTTTCCTTGAGTTTCATGGTCGAGACATGTTCCAGACTACGAGGCCAGTTACTGGTAGCCCATCCCTGGCTTCGTGCTAGTCTGATGTTTCCTCAGGATTGGGGTCATTTTTATGCACCGTTGGCAGGAGTATCATAGGCAATGATGTGCTCTTTTTGTATCCTATCATGGGTACATGATTTCAATTTGTAGCATTAGTGAGGTGGTTGTTTGGATCGCTTTGATTAGGGTGGTGTCTTCTGGGCTTCTCCACTGAAAAGCAACTAATTTTCTCTTTGCAATTAATGATCATTTTATGCTGAGGGACACTGAAGCCGTGCAAATATCCTGTCATTCATCAAACTTTCACTTTATTCATTTAATTATTTATATTGGAGTGGACTCATTGGTTCCTATTTTATTCCATGGGCTATTATCTATCACAATCGTTATTTATTTTACTGCTCACAGTCTCCCAGATTTGGCCAGTGAAGGTGCCTTCCGGCTGGATTCTGGGTCCTTTTAACATGCCCCCATCATTCTTAGAGCACTCTGTTACTTTCTAGCTTCCAAGGATCTCTCGGGCTCCTCTTGTACGTTCCCTGTCCTTTGGATTCTTTTAATGGAGAATGACATTGGAAGCCATGTATGGGTGCTAGGAGTGCTCATTGTTATTGGTGTCACCACTCCAAGGCTCTGTCAGTGGACAGAGCAAGGAGATGAGTGTGTGTGTGTGTGTGTGTGTGTGTGTGTGTGTGTATCTCACAACTACATTCATTCATTTATATATACAGATCTTCCTTGACTTACAATGGTTCTATGTCCTGATAAACCCATTGTAATTTAAAAATAACGTAAATTGGGGCACCTGGGTGGCTCAGATGGTTAAGTGTCCGACTTCGACTCAGGTCATGATTTTGCAGTTTGTGGGCTGTCAGACAGCTCAGAGCCTGGAGCCTGCTTCAGATTCTGGGTCTCCTTCTCTCTCTGTCCCTTCCCCACTCGCATTCTTTCTCTCTCTCAAAAATAAGTAAACATTAAAAAAATAACGTAAATTGAATATACATTTAACTAACACCTAAATCAAACATCAACGCTTACACGCTCACAACCCTTAACATTTGTCTACAGTTAGGCAAAACCATCTGACACAAAGCCTATTTTATAATAAAGGGATATAATAAAGGGAATATCATGTAATTCATTGGATACTGTGCGGAAAGTGAAAACAGAATGGCTGTATGGGTATCAGTTGTTCAGTTTTGTGATTGCATCACAGACCGGGAGCTGCCCACCGCTCAGCATCACAAGAGAGTACGGTACCACATATTGCTAGCCCGGGAAAAGATCAAAATTAGGAATCTGAAGTACTGTTTCTACTGAATGTGTATGGCTTCCACACCACCGTAAGGTTGAAAATTCATTTAAGATGAACCATTATAAGTTGGGGACCACCTGTATGTTGAAAGCTGTGAGTTGATACGCTACCTTCAATTCTAATTTCAAGCCACAGGGCTCATTCTATTTTTCCCCTTCTGTGTTTGTAACCACCTTCTCCATCGGTGAGAAACCCGGCTCCATTATCTTTGATACACTTCCTTTACTTGGTTGACCCCCCTGCGTGGAGCCAGGCTGCCGTAGCAGAACTCCCTCCCACCAGCTCTTCACTCTACTTGGGCTCTGGCACTCCACCTCGGCTGTCCTCTTCTCTCACATTGTATTTGAGCTCTGATGCCCTGTGTTGGGCTGCCGGTTCCCTGCCTCCCCACGTGGACACTCTCTTTGTCCTGTTCTGACACCCTATGCCAGGCCCCTCCATGGGGTGCCGTTCTCCATGGGCTTGGCTCCCACAGTGCTGGGCTGTTGGGGCTGCTGTCCTGCCCTCTGCAGATATACTCCTCCCCTGCCAGGTTCCAACACCCACTGGCATGTCCCTTGGTTGGGGGGGTGGGGGCATCTTTGCACTCTGCTTGGGCTCCAACTCCCTGTTCCTGGCTACCAGTCTCCATAACCCTGGCCTCACCTTCCCTCATGGGACACCATCTTGCTCAGCCCTACCTAATGGCTTTTGGACTACACTCAGGCATTTGGAACTAATTTTGGATATGGATATGGGTGTTCGGAAGGGAAGGGAATGGAAGAAGAACAACACATGTGCTTCGAAATTATTTTAAAAAATTTTCTTTATTGCTTATTTATTTATTTTTGAGAGAGGGAGACAGAAGGTGAGCAGGGGAGGGGCAGAGAGAGAGAGAGAGAGAGACAGAATCTGAAGCAGGCTCCAGGCTCTGAGCTGTCAGCACAGTGCCCGTGGGGCTGGAACCCACAGACCGTGAGATCATGTCCTGAGCTGAAGTCAGGCACCCAACAGACTGAGCCACCCGGGGGCCCCCCCCACCCCCCCACCCCCAATTTTTTTTTTGAGCAGCACCCAGGAGATCTTTTCAATTTGCATCTCTGGGAAAGTTTCTTTTATTACTGAGAATTCCCTGTGCTGGGTACTCTCTGTTTACACTCCACCCAGGTCCATTCTCCACCATTGTTCTGGCCTTCTTTATGCCCAGAGAGGCTGGATTCCAGGTGGCTTTGATCAAGGGCAGGAACCCACAGGAGAGCAGAAGTGGACCGAGACAAGTTGGTATACTTCTGCCCTACTTCCTTTTGTGTCAATGCTGAGTCTCTGGCGACAGTGGCATGCTTCCAGAGTACAGTAGCTCATTGGGTGGCCTTTCTTCCACAGTCCCCTGGCTCTGATGACACGATTTTCTTCCCCTCATTCTTTTAGCTGGAGGGTGGTTACTGCCTTTGCTAACCTCTGAGTGCCTCACCACTTCTTGTATTTCCCCTTACCCCTGTCCACACCTCTAGAAGTTACTTTTCGAATAATGTCTCTTCATTTGACTATCTGGGAGTGAATTCGGCTTCCCACTGAGTCTATCACTGATGTGCTTTCATTTTCTTGGTTCTCCCTTCTGGAAATTTTATTAATTGGATAATAGATCATCTGCATTAATCATCTACGTCTCTTGTTTTTGCTCTTAGGTTTTCCATCTTTTTGTGGTTTTGGCTCCATATTACGTGACATTTCCCTACCCAACCATCCCTTCCAATAAAATGTTTTTGTTTTTTTTAACTTCAGCCATCATATAGTTCATTTCTAAAGGTTCTTTCTTGTTTTCTAGATCGCTCTTGTTTCCTGGCAATCTGCTCCTGTTTTACAACTCCAGCAACTTTTTTAATCTCTCTAAGGATTAATGAAAGTGTTTGATCTCTTAAAGTTCTTTTCTGGTCCCCTAGTTACTTCAGTTTTATTTGGGGTCAGTTATTTTGTTTATTTATCTTGACCTGTCTCCTCTGTGCTATTGATTTCCTAAATGTATGGGATTCTTTGGTTTTGTCACAAGAATGGGAAAACAAGCAGATTTTCCTGGATAGCTGTTGTGGCTTTCTTTTGCTATAGCTCTTCCAGGAGCAAAGCAGGACAGCTGCCCAGGAGCTCTCTGTGTCAGCTTGCCATTAGAATGAGCACGCGGTGGGGACGCCTGGGTGGCTCAGTCGGTTAAGGCTCTCCGACTCTTGATTTCAGCTCGGGTCATGATCTCACGGTTCGCGAGTTCGAGCCCCACATCAGGCTCTGCACTATCAGATTCTCTCTCTCCCTCTCCCTCTGCCCTTCCTCTGCTTGCGTGCTCTCTCTCTCTCTTTCAAAATAAATAAAAAGGACATTTAAAAAAAAAAAAAAGAATGAGCACGTGGTGGGGCAGGAACATTTCACAGAGGCCTGGCTGTATGGGCTCAGTCTCCAAGAATGAGTGGGAGTTTTCCAAGTGAAAAGTGAGCTCAGTGAGTCCTGGCTGTGGAAGTAACATCTATACAAGCCTGGATATGTCAAATGCATGATACTCTCTAAAAATGAAGAGTGTGAGTGGAGAAGGAGTCTGGGGGAGACACCCTGGAAGAGTTTAAGGAGAAACAGACTGGCGTGAAAAGCTGCCCATGGATGTGCATGGGGCCTGTCAGCACCATGTCGGACTAATTCTGGTGGGAGTGTGGGTCTGGAGACTGCTGGGTTGGAGAGGGGTGGGGGCGGCGCTCAGGGAGGTGGACGAGCACACAGAAGCCCGGGGCGGAATGATGGCAGCCACAGATCTCTAGGGCATGTTTCCTGTGCTAGGAACCGGTCACATCTCATCTCGTTTGTGCCAGCAACAGCCCTGGAGGTGGAATTTATTAGCTCCATTTTACAGAAGAGAATTTGAGGTTTGGAGAGTTGGCTCCTGGGCCCAGCTCTTGACCACCCGCCACACTGGATCTTAAGGTGGTGACAGTAACAGTGAAATGGGCCTGATTTCAAGTCTCAGTGCATTGCCAGCAAGGAAGTAGTGGGGATCCTTCCCCCCACCTTCCTGACCCTCAGCTTTCTCATCAGACCAAGGAGAGCTTGCAGTGGACCAAGGGGTCAATCTGCAAGCTGTTGAGGGCCACTCATGCCTGATGGATTAGTGCTTGCGCTCATCTCCAGGGTGATTCACGTGGAACATGCCTCAGGGAGCAGGAAGTGAGGTCCATCACCAGGCTGTTAAGGAGACTCCACGTCTAGGAGGTCAGACCAAAAGCCAGCCACTTTTGTGGCACAGGGAGAACCTTACCGAGCCCCTTCCTCAGAAACTGCAGAATGTAGCCTGCCCGGCCGGCCAGACCTCCCAGTCTGGGGTCCTGGCCCCAGGCTCCCACGAGAGGGGAGGTACAGTGGCCAGCTTCTTGCTTGAGGCCTCGGCTTTCTCGGAGGGGAGCTTCAGATGCTCCCGCTCTGCTGGGTGCCCAGCTCTGCCGCCAGAGGGCGCTGTTTCCTTCTCCAGCAGAGGCGCGGGGTCTGACTGCCAGCTCCCTTAGTGTCCGTCTAACTAGAAATTCTGCTCTGAGGCGCTCCCTCCCCCTCTCAGAGGAGCCACTGCCTGGCCTGCTGTCTCTGCTCCTCGGCCCTTGTCTGACCCATGGGGCAGTGGTTCTCAAATGCGGCCATGTGGCAGCCTGCCTGAAAGGGCTCAGCAGCAAGGCCTACACAGCTGCTCCACGAGAAGGCGGTGACAGCATCTGAATTCTTGCCTCTACAGAGAACAGGTGTCTCTAGGGCTTCCTGCCAGTTGGGTAGTTTCTGGATAGACAATATTCTTTGCTTTAGACTCCAGGAAGCCACTATTATGATTAGGTCCCATTAAATGCATACCTGCCTTCCTTTGGAGACACTGATGACTTAGTGATGGGGGATGGGGCCACAAGCGTCATCTGCCTCTGCCGCAGAGCACAGAGGGCTGCAGGAATGGATCATAGCACAAGGGTCATTGCAGGGTCCTTGCGAGCAGAGGCGTGGGTCTGGGTCTGTTGCTTGGCTGAGTGACTGTGGGGGAGGTGCTCAATCTTTGAGTCTCACTTGGCTTCATCAGTAAAGCAGGGATACAAATGCCCACCTCTTGAAGCTATTGTGACGATCAAATAAGGTAGTGTTTGCAGACTCCACATGTGCCTTGAGTGGCAGCTGCCATTCCAGAAAGAGCCACTGCCCACAACTCCAGGGCCATATCCACAGATGAATAGTACCTCTAGGGTTACTTGGGAAGAGTGGCTGGGAGGCGTGTGTCATGTTATAGGAGAGTGGTCCATGTCCAAAATCTTGAAGCAGATCTGCTAATTCTCAGGAGATTCTCCAAGCACATACTTAATTTTACCCTGTGGCCTCCCTGGGAAAGAAAATTATAAGTTAGTGTATTTAAAACAGGAGCAACCCTTATAACAAATCCTGTTCCATTTTGGCCAAGTCTTGTGTCACCTGGGTTCTGACTGAAAAGCACTTTCTCTGTTCATTCTCGTTGCAACAACCTTGGAGGCTCTTCCAGGACCTAGAAGTCCCTCCCGACTGATCACCTGTGCCTCTCTGGAAGCCTCCTTGCTAACATTCTCCAGCCACACTGCCTCCTGTGGTCTCCATGGGCCAAATGCCTGCAGCCTCAGGGCCTTTGCTCTTGCTGTGCCCTCTGCCCGGACCACCCATCTTGAGCTGACCTATTTCCCCACAGCATGTCACTCCACACTAACTCATTGACTTGTCCCTTGTTTGTCTTCCCTCTCAGGACTGGGAGCTCCAGGATGATCCAGGACAGGCACCCCGTCTTCTTCAGTTCTGTGTGCCCACCTGGAGAGTCAGGCTCATAGGAAGCCTGCAATTAATATTCGTGAAGGAGTTTATGAAAAGCAGGTCTTCTTAGGCCCATTTCATACATGAGGAAACTGAGGCCCAGGCAGGGAGAGAGCAGCGCAGTTCCAGTCTGTGCCGTGCGGAGCTGGGGTGGGCGTGGGGGAGACCCGCGTGCAGGGAGGGCGGTGGGGCCCGAGGCGCGGCTCCCGCAGCGGGCGCCTGGGTCTCAGGGCGGCGGGAGCGTCCCCGTGGGCGGTCACCGGCGGCAGACTGGGCGGGAGCGGGAGCGCGGGGTGGCGGAGGAGGGAGCCCAGCTGGCCAGCGGCAGAGCGGCAGGGAGGCTCCGCTCCGCAGGCAGAGAGCGCCAGGGCCGCCGAGCGGGTAGGCGGGCTGGGCCCCAAGACGGGCCCCGCGGGTGCAGGGGCGGGGGCGCCTGGGGCCCAGTGCGAGGGGTCCTCTGGGAAGCCGTGCGCGCTGCTGCATCTGGGAGCCTGGGGAGGGGGCGTCGGTGGGGGGGGGGCTTCAAGGAACCCAAGGCCCAGAGACACGCCACCCCGGGCCGGGGGGGGGGGGGGGGGGGGGGGGGGGGGGCATCCCCAGCTCCTCGTGTGGCCTTGGGCTCCCGTAGCCTCCGGGTCCTCCCCTGAAACGTTGGTGGCTCTCTGCCTCATCTTGTGGGCTGCGAGGAGGACGGTAAGGGGTGCATGGCAAGTGTCTGGGAGCCTGGGGCATTTGGAGACCAGGAGCTATTGGCTGAAATTTCAGGAAACAAAATAGATGTCCTTTCCATTCTTACTTCCTTGGTAGATTGATAGGATTTATATTAGTTCTTAATTTTTCTCTGAGTGGGGGGGGGGGGGGCGCAGGCTGCAGGGGAGACCTCCCTCAGGGGTTCAGGTGTTCCCCCCATCCCTCTTGACTAGCCAGCTGCCTGGGAAATACATCTGAAGGCATCATTTTACTGCCATTGCACAATAATCCCCTCCTTCCTCCCAGACTGGGCATCCCCTGTGGCGTACCTGAAGGACATAAGATCTGGTCCTCACTGGGCATCTTTGAGGTACGCAGTGGGAAGTGAGGGACAATCTTTGTATGAGGTCCCATGTGGGGGGGCCCCAGTCTCTCAGAATGGTCTGAAGTGGTCCCTGTGGCCGCTGCTCGCTGCTCAGCGACCCCGGGGAGTGGATGTGATCACCCTGAGGGGGTCATTGCACTGTTGGAGGCTGCAAGGGACGGCATTGGACACCCAGTCACTCGGAAGGGACCGGTACCTGCCCAGTCGTGTCTCCTCCATGGGGAGCTGTTGCTCTCATGGTCTGCCACAGCGAGGTCTCTGAGCCTCCAAATTGTATCAGTAAGGCGGCAACTCTAAGAGTGTCATTGCATTAGAGATTCCAAACCCAGGTCAGCTTGGGGAGGACAAGGGCCTGAAGAGGCTGGGTGGTCTTTGGAGCTGCTGGGGAGGTGGGCGTTCTGAGCCAGCATGCTAGAACCAAAGTCCAAAGCTCTCAGTGTGACCAACGGAGGTCCCTGGGGTACCTTCTTATTTGGCTGAACCGCCTACCGGCACCCCTGGGCGCTCCCTGGGGCCCTGGGCTCCGTCAGGCTTTGTCAGGGATATTCGTCTGCTATGTTTGCAGGTCAACAATGGTTGGATACTGGCAATTTCACATGGTTCAGTCTAGGAATGCCTTCCTCTTCCTCCAGGGCTGTGGTGTGGATCAATGCTCAGTGGAGTATCAGGCACCCGAAGCTCAGTGAAAGCTGATGTCCTTCTGCCCTCTGTCTCCAGGAAAGCGTGTGCTCTCCAGAGTGAGGCGAGCCCCCTCCCTCCTTGGGGTCTCTCCTCCAAGACTGGGTTCCCGCACGCCCTCTCCTGCCTGCCCTTCCAAGTCCTCTTCCTGCTCCCCTGGCTGCACCAGCCTCAGATCCTGCCCCTCCCCAGGTGCAGCCTCTCGGGCTGTTTGGGCATCTCCCAGGATGTCCAGGGACCAAACTTGTCCCTCAGCATCCTGGGGCCCTCATCTACAGACAGGTCAGTGCAGGTGAGGCACCGACTCACCTGCATGAGGCCTGTAGTGAGTGTCTCTCAGGCTAGTCACTGGCCTGTGGACAGGGTGGTCTTCTGCTTTGAAATGCACGTGGTGGGAGTGTGGCCCTTTCCAGCCCTGGATAGAGATGGGTACTCGGCTGTGGGGCAGGGTTCAGAGCAGGAGGGCGCTGAAGCAGGGCTCGTGCCCTTTTGAGGCCGGGCTCTTGGCAGAGGACTGGAGTAGGGGATTTGTCCCAGTGCTGTGCCCTCCCGCAGGACTTTCTAAAGAGGCTTTGGGTCAGAGCTGGAGCCAGGTGCACTCAGGGGCCTGTGCCTGGGTTCGTAATATCGCTGTGGCCAGTTCTTCTGGTGGAAGGGAGCAGGGCCCCTCCGGTGGGGTTGGCGGGATGTGTGGGAAGAAAAGGCAACTAATGTTCAATGAGCACTGCTCATGCCAGGCTGGTCTTGTTGTAAAATGGGCTGCTCAGCTTCCCAGGAGGTGGCAGAGAGAGCTCCTGACCAGGACCTGGTCCATCGAATTATGTTCTTTGTCCAAGGGACGAGATGGGGACTGAACTGAAAGAGTCTAAGGGAAGGGGAGCTCCAGAGTCCTACCTTTCAGACCCCCCTCTTCCCTATTTCACCCCCTGACTTTGGGGAACCAGGCTGTCCTATAGGTATCACACCCTGCCTCATACAACTGAGGAAACTGAGGCTCAGAAAGGTTCAGCGACTCTCCCAAGGCCACTCTACAGATAGGTGGCAGGGCAAGGAATTTGAACCCAGAACAAGCCTGCAGCCTGCTGGCCTCCCTAGGTTCCTGATAGGTTTCTCTGCTGTTTTCCTAGATGCCTGTGGTGGCTCTATCTGTGCAACAAAGGACACTGTTCTTGACCCCAGGGGCACTCAGACAACTCAAGAGACAGGCCTACGGCCTGCTCTTGGGTGAACCCCGCTCCCAGCAGCCAGGTGACCCACTGCCCACAACCAATGGTTTCACTCTGACCATTCCTAACCCTGAACCCTGAAGTCCCAGTTGGTGGAGCTGTGGCTGGATCTTGACCCCTTTGCACCAGGCCCTGGCGGCATCCAAGTTCAGTCTCCTTCCTTGATTCTGCTCAGGAGCACCTGTCCCGAGGGATCCTCTGTTCCGGGGGGTCCCCACCTCTCAGCAGGTTCTATAGAAGGAATCTGACCTTTCTGCTGACCCGGCTGTTGGATTTGAATTACTGCTACCTTGCCCCTGGAGTGGCTTCTGGAAATCCTCAGTCCTTGCATGCAGAGGGCCCTTCTGGGGTGGAGGTTCATGGAGTCCTCCCGGTGGGCCCCTCCCAGCCTCTGCAGAAACATGCAAGGGCCTGCTGGCAATTTTGCTCCTTTCTGGGTCCCCCGGCCCCCTGGCCCCCCATGACACTTTCCTGCCTTGCTCTTCTCCCAGTGCCAGCACTTCCCTCCTTCGCCTGGTCCCACAAGCTGCTGGGAAAGGGCTGGTTTGGGTTTAGACATCCATGTGGTCTAGTCAGCAGGGGCTGGTATGGGGTGTCCTGGACCACTGTGACCATCCCTTGTGTTAGCTCTTCACTGGTTCTCTAAGAAGGGGTCTGCAAGCCTGGCAGACCCCCAGTGCCATCTTCTTCGGCCCTCCCTTTCCTCCTGCCCTGGCCCTCGTACTCAGTCTATTCTCTACATCCAAGTGATCTTTCTGGAACGGATTTGGCCTTGCTGGCCAGATTGCATGCCTCTCCCAGCATTCCTGCTCTGGCCCACCTCTCCGGCCTCATGGCTTACCATTGCCTTCCACCAACTTGGGGATCCAGTTGTTCTGAACTGCTCACTGTTCTCTGAGGAGGCTCTGCTCTTTCTTGCCCACACCGCCCCCCATCTTTGCCCATGCTGTTCCCTGCACCTTGAATTCCCTCCTCTATCTTGCCCATTGGGTTGTTGACTCCTCTTCAACTTTGAGGCCGTGGATCAATGTAACTTTCTCTCTCATCTTCCCGCTTCTTCTCTGATCTCCCCACTCACAGGCATCCCATTCCTGCTGGTTTGGGCCATGGCAATATGGCCTTGAGGTTCACCTGTATTCCTGGTGGTCAGTTCCTGTGGCTGTATATCATCTTGGCCTTTGTTTCTAGCCTGGGGCTTGGCACATGTTTATTGAGTGAATGAGTTGAGTGACAGTTTTCTGGAGTTTCCATGAACTCTGCTGTGATCGTGCTGCTTTTGGCCAGTTTGGAGCTGCTGGTATTGCCTCCCACCATTGACTCAGCCCTGGCTGGTGGTTATCCAGAGCCTCGGGTTTGCGTCACATTTGCTGTTTCTGAGCACAGTGTATCCACCACATTTCTATGCAGCTTTGGCTGCTTTTGGAGTTGAATACTGGGCCTTGCATTTGGCCTTGCTATGTTTCATTTTGTCAGGTTCTGTTCCAAATAGCCCTTTCTGCCAGAAGACTGTGGTGTCAGAATAATACTCCTGCCTCTGAGATTCAGTAGTCAAAATAACCAGACTGTAAACTGTTAGTTGAATTCACGACTTGGTCTTATAAATGGCCAAATGTACCTCATCTTTATGAGCCAAATTAAATGCACGGTGAGTGATGTTCGTGAGAGCTGACAAATAGAGTTTACTGCTCTCTGGTTAATTTTGGCCATACTCTATAAAAACTGCCTTTAAATTAGCACTTGATGATGAAGAACATATATATGTTCACAAATGGACATGACCATTATGTAGGACTTAAAGAATATCTGAAATAGGGTCTTCCTCTCTGAATAGTATTTATCAGAATGGGACTCAAGGACAAAGTGCACAAGAATTGCATGGGCCGTATGTTGAAATATATGGACCCCTGGGCGCTATCTTAGACTCACTTAACTGCCTGTCCTGGTGAAGGGCTCTGGAGTCTGCACTTTTGACATGACCCTGGAATGGGTCTGATGCTTTCTGAGGGCTGGGGACTGCCTGAGAGTTTAGTGACAGCCAGAGATCCCATGGAGAAGGTGTATCATGGTGGTGTGTGGAATGATCTGGTGGCTTTCCCTGTCAGAATATCTGTCACTGGCATTACCACCTGGAGATTCTGGAGTTGAAATCCCAATGTGGTCTTGGCAGAGGGTCCCTTGTGTTGAGGAGACACCAGGGGAAAAGAGATGGGCTGTGCCAGGGCACAGAGATGTGGACCAGGCTGCTGAGTTTGGAAACTGCAAACTGTTTTGGGTGACTTAAGCATAGGCAGGTCAGTAGGCAACCATAACCTTGGCCCTACCCATGTGTAGCATGATGGGCGTGGGGAGAGAGCCAGTGTGCCGATGACCCAGTATTTTTGTACCTGGCAGTCATCAACTCTGTCATGTGTCACCTGAGAAACAGGGCTGACAGGGCAGGTAGGGGCTGAGACCTGGAGGGTGTACTGTGTTTCGAGCCCTGAGGTTTAGTTCTATTCTCAAGGGCGTGGGGTGCTGTAGAAGGACCTGAGTGCCAAGTGGCATTTACTGCGTTTCTATTTGGATAAGATGTGACAAGAGGATTTCTACCCATACTCCTTAAGCAGTTCTGTCTTTGAACTCTGCTTATGAAAATCTAGTTTCTCTACCATTAAAGCAGACTTGGAAGCCTGAGGTTAGAAGGAATTTGTATAACAACTTCTGGCATCAGACCCGGGTTCGTATCTGAGCCCTGTTACTGATTAGCTGTGTGACTGTGGGCAAGTTGCTTACATCTCTGAGTCTCAGGTCCTCGAGGTCCCAGCAGCCTTGGGTTGGAAGAAGCCATGACCCTCTCTACCTGACCCCCACTTCTCCCTGGGGTCTACGCAGGAGGCATGATCACTGAGTACCATTTGTCTGTTTGCTTTGTAGGCACTGTCACTGAATCTTCTGGAATCTTCTCACCTGCACCATGAACATCTCTCACTTCCTGGCCTTGCTGCTCCCGGGATCCCCACAGGGTCAAAACAGGAGCAGGTCAAGGAGCATTCCATACAACTTCTCTGACCACTGCCAGGATTCTCTGGACCCGATGGTCTTTATTGTTGTCTCTTATAGCATCGAGACTATTGTGGGGGTCCTGGGCAACCTCTGCTTGATATGTGTGACCATTAGGCAGAAAGAGAAGACCAATGTGACCAACCTGCTCATTGCCAACCTGGCTTTCTCTGACTTTCTCATGTGCCTCATCTGCCAACCACTCACGGCCATATACACTATTATGGACTACTGGGTCTTTGGGGAGGCCCTTTGCAAGATGTCAGCATTCATCCAGTGTATGTCGGTGACAGTCTCCATCCTTTCGCTTGTCCTTGTGGCCCTGGAGAGGCATCAGCTCATCATCAACCCAACAGGCTGGAAGCCCAGCATCTCCCAGGCCTACCTGGGGATTGTGGTCATCTGGCTCATCGCCTGCCTTCTCTCCCTGCCCTTCCTGGTCAACAGTGTCCTAGAGAATGTCTTTCACAAGAACCACTCCAAGGCTGTGGAGTTTCTGTTAGATAAGGTGGTCTGTACAGAGTCCTGGCCACTGTACCACCACCGCATCATCTACACCACCTCCCTGCTGCTCTTCCAGTACTGCATGCCCCTGGCCTTCATCCTGGTCTGCTACGTCCGCATCTACCGGCACCTGCGGAAGAGGAAGCGGGTGTTCCGCAAGGGCACCTACAGCTCGCGGGCTTGGCAGATGAAGAGGATCAATGGCATCCTTGTGGCGATGGTGGTTGCCTTTGCCGTGCTCTGGCTGCCGCTGCATGTGTTCAACAGTCTAGAGGACTGGTACCATGAGGCCATCCCCATCTGTTATGGCAACTTAATCTTCTTGGTGTGCCATCTGCTTGCCATGGCCTCTACCTGTGTCAACCCTTTCATTTATGGCTTTCTCAACACCAACTTCAAGAAGGAGATCAAGGCCTTGGTGCTGACATGTCAGCAGAGTGCCCCCGTGGAAGAGTATGAGCATCTGCCCCTATCCACAGTGCACACGGAAGTCTCCAAAGGGTCTCTGAGGCTCAGTGGCAGGTCCAACCCCATTTAGCCAGGTGTAGGCCTTCTCCCTGCCATGGTCATTGTCAAGTTCCTTTACTTAGCCAAGTGGGCCAACTGCATCATTACTGGCATCATTATTGACATTCTGGTGGACACCATCCTTACGGGCTTTCTGGAGCCCAGAGAGGCTGGAAAGAACCCATTTTTGCAACCATTTGCATTGTGAAGACTGACATTCAGTTGGTTCAGCCATTTGTTCCTGGGAGAATTCTGAGCATGGATTCTGCGGGTCACAGTATGTCATGTAGCCTGAGCAGGTGCCAGAGCCAGAGATGGTCTGCTCGTTGCAGGCAGAGTTCATTCTGGTAATTCAGAAACAGATGCTCAGCCTGGGAGCCCAAGGGTTTCACCTCCTCCAGTGAGACCGTGAGGTCACTGTGGAGTCAGGGAGGGAGCACAGGGGTCAAAGCTCTGGACCTTGGTCAGGCTCTCACCTCTTGGAGAGATGATGTTGGTGGACAGGCTTTGTAAGTGGTAAAGAAGTCTATGAAGGCAAGTTAGCACATCCAGGTGCAGAGAATGGATCATGCTTACCTTGGGTCCTCATGCTCCAATGCAGGAGGAAAGTCAGTCCTGAGCAGCAGGAATCCCATGATTCATATCCTGCTCCGTATTCCTCTTTCACTGCCTCCACCACCTCATGTGGAAGTGAGCCTGCAAGTATCTCCCCTTGATAAACACCTTGAGGGGGACATCTGCATCACCATAGAGCTTGTCCTCCATGCCTAGGACAGGACCTGGTGCAGTGAGAGGGCTCCAGCAAGGTTTGCCATGGTAGGCTGATGGTGTAAACATGCCCCTGCTGAGGTCCCGGCTGAGCACGGGCGCCCTGTGCCACGGTCCAGCATGGGAAGGGCCAGGTTGCTGCAGCTATGCTCTCTTACCTGCCTTTCCTAGCCTTTAGGACCTCTCTTGCCAGACAAGGAAGCAGGCCAGGGACTCTGTGACCTTCCCCCATGTTGACCCACTGCCAAGGCTGACAGCACTCAAGGTTGTGACTCCGGCCTCTGTTCCACACTCTGACCACTAAGCTGACTTGCTCTAGGTGATGTGCATTGTTGTTCCAAAGCCTCCCCAGGCCTTCAGTAGGGGCAGGGGCAGGGGGTTCGTGAATTTGGCTTAACAGGACACTGGCTGAAAGGAGTAGGAGTCCTCCTTCCTCCAGCCCACCAGGGAAAATGGAGAAATGGCTACAATGAATGTGAATATCTCACCCATGGAGGTCTTGCCCCAGTCTTCTGGCTGCTGAGCCAGATCCAAGGCTTTATCTCTGTGTGGACCAGACAAGTCAAGCTTACCTCTGGGCCACTTTCAATGGGACACCCAGGTCTGGCTCTGCCTGCTCAGTTTCACCTACCCTCTGGCAGAGTGGGCAGTGGCTAGACCCACCATGGCCTCCAGGGGCAGGGTATTCAGGTGCCCAGAGCCCTCAAGTATCTCACTGGGAGGCTGCTAGGACCGCTGTTCACAGGATATGTGGCAGAGGGCCAGGCAACAGAAGATTGAACAATCACGACTGACTGTCTCTCTGACCTGGCCCCTGATCGAGAACTTGTGCAGCTGACACCCAAGACAAGTAATCTGTGAGCCACCAGCCCCCTTCCTGGAGCTGTTTATTTCTTCCCAGGTTTTGGTCATATCTCTCATTCTGTTTCTTTATTGACTTTTACCCTGGCTTTTGGAATAGATTTTGAGCCACTGTATTGGGTGCAGCTTGTGCTTGTCCTCTGGTGCCATCTGCTGCTGGCTGCTCCCGGTAACCACCTGCCAGCAAAGCCCAGACCCTGGGGCCCATCCCAGCAAGATGTCATTGACCAAGCTTCCCAAAGAATGTGGGGGCCTCAGACGCCTCCAGAGCCCATGCAATTGCCTGGGGATTACGCCTCATCACTCGTATCAGTGGTGCCAAGATGCTTGGGGACAAGGATGCTTTAGGGTGCCCACATGACTGAGGACAGGGGGACTGGGTTGGGCATATGGCAGAGGTGCTTGGCATTAGGAATTGGGGTAGTGGGTGAAAGCTTTGTTGAGCATCTTCTATGCTGTCTTCACCTTGCTTGGGTTGACACAACTTACCTGGATGGCTGTCTCCTGCTCCCAGTTCCTAATGACCCTTGGAGTTGTCTGGTTCCCCAGTGTACCCTGGGACCTTGCTGCTCAAAGTATGTTCAGAAGACCAGCAGCCTTAGCAGCACTTAGAACTTGTTAGATATGTGGAATCCCTATTCCCACCTGAGACCTATTGAATCAGAATCTGCATTTGATCAGAACCTCTAAGTTAATGGTGTACATGTTCAAGTTGGAGAAGCTCTGCTCTAGGAAACAGAGTGCCTGGAGCCTGGAGCTGCTCGGTGAGCACCTGTGGACACCCACTCTGGGATCTCGACTAGAGTTCTAGGAATCCTTGTTCTGGAAATAAGGCTTTAAGATGGTATGGCTGAAAAGGTGGGTTATTCCACTGTGGTTGTTTGTCTCTTCTCTGACTGCATGTGGACATATTTCTTGTGAGACCTGCTCATTCCTTAAATAAATATTTGCAAAATGAACAGTTTGTGTAGTTAAATTCTCAGTGAATGTGCCCCTCTGTATTCTGCTCTGTTTCCCTTCAAGCTATATTGTCAACCGTTCTTTATGTTGCTATATATCATTTTTGACAGCTGATTAAGGATTTAGAAAATGTGCCAGTGAAAGCTGGTACCTCCGAGCGATATCTCTCTTTAGCTCCTGGAAGGGCCTTTCTCTGTCCCTGCTAATCGGCATGTCCCTGATTGTAGTGGGGGGACCCTTCTTCAAAGGAGCATCAGGGCTGGAATTGGAGACTCATACTCATGAATACCACCAGGGGACCCTTAGAGGGCACAAAGGATTACTGAACCCTGGTGGTGGGAATGTAGATCCTCCCTCACTCTAACATTTCCTTTTTCCAGAAATGACATTGGCTTGTTTTTTCCCATTATAAAAAGTGAATTATATAAATTCTCAAAAATATGCAAAATATGAAACAAAATGAAAAGGAGATCACATGCCACCACCCAAAATACTCAATGTTTTCATTTTGGGGAATCATTTCTTTAGTTTTTATATAGAGTGTTAGGCTTTTTTTGAAAAACATGGTAGAGATCGTACTGTAAGTATATGCATATTTATCTATAAAGATATTTTTTACAATCTTTTTTGCTTAACATTATAAGAATTTTTTTAAAACATAATTTATTGTCAAATTGGCTTACATACAACATCCAGTGCTCATCCCAACAAGTGCCCTCCTCTGCCCATCACCCATTTTCCCCTCCCCCTTTCCTCCCAATAAGCCTCAGTTTGTTCTCTGTATTTAAGAGTCTCTTATGGTTTGCCTCCCTCCCTCTCTGTAACTATTTTTCCCCTCTTCCCTTCCTCCATGGATTCTGTTGGGTTTAAGAAGTTTTATTCATTCATTCAACAGATATGTCAGACACATGGTAGATGCTGGAGATACACCAGCAAGAATAGACATTTTCCCTATTCTTATGGAGTTTGTAGTCCAATGACAAGGTCCATCCTGCATCCTTAATCGTTATCTGTTGTGGCATATTTAGATGTTTCTAGACCTATTGGTTATAATTCTGTGATGAACTTCTATGCAGAGAACTTTTTCTGTATTTGGAATTATTTTCTTAGGAGAGATTTCCAGAAGTGGAATTAGTGGGTCAAAGGGCATGGACGTTTTTCAAGGCTTATGATGTGTACTGCTAAACTGGTTTCCAAAGAGTCTGAAATGGTCTGTGCTCTGTGACTAGTGCCTGTTTTACTGTATCCCGGCCACTGTTGGGGGGTTACCATTAATGAGCAAACCTCCATTGTTCACTAGATCCTGTCCCCACTCACCTCCTGAACGTGACTCCAGCATCCGTCATTTTCTGGGCTCTCCTTTACATAGAACTCCTCCAAACGCTTGTTTAATCTTGAAGTCTCTGCTTCTTCTCCTTCCATGCTCTTTTGTTCTCACCTGTTCATCCAAATAGCTCTTGCCAGGGTCACTAGTGACCCCCATGTTGCCAGATCCCAGGGTCAATTCTCAGTTTTGTCTTTTGTGACCAATTAGCAGCATTTGGCAATTGATCAATCTCTTCTCCTTGAATCTCTTTCTGTGTGTGGCTTTTTTAGGACACCTCACTCACGGTTCTGCCCTGCCTCGCTGGGCACTCCTTCTCAGGCTCCTTCCTGGACTCTGTCTTCCTGCCCTCAGAGTATTGGTGTGTCCCCAAGGAGACATGGAGGCCCACTTCTGATTCCTTAGGTGGGCTCACTCAGTCTCCTGGCTTTCAACACCAGTGAATGTTTATATGTCTAATGCTCCCAAATGTGAATCTCCAGTCTGGACTTCTCTCTGCTCTTGGATTTGTATATCCAGCCACTGCTTTGTGTTTACTAGATCAAACTTGGCATGTTCAAAAGCAGACTTCCGATTTGCCGTCTTGCCTCTTCTCCCTCAGTTTCCCTCCCACCCTTCATTAAATGGCAACTCTCTCATTTCATTGGCTTGGGTCACCGTCCTGGGATCAACCTTCCGTTCACAGCCCACATCCAATCCACCAGTGAGTTCTGTAAGCTGTGCCTTCAAAATGTATTCAGAATGACCACTTCTCACCTCTGCTGGCTCTGCCACCTGGTCCAAGCCATCACCATCTCTACCAGGGGGACTGTGGTGGCCTTCTGTCTGCTCTCGCTTAGGCAGAGTGATGCTTTCAAGCCGAAGTCAAAACCCTTCCCTGGCTTTCTCTCACTCTCAGACCAAATTCAAAATCCATGACCTGTCTAAACTGGCCATCTGCTTGTCTCTGACCTCAATTGTTACGGCTCTTCCCCTCTCCCACCCCCTTCAGGAGTGCTGGCCTCCCTGCTGTCTCTTGAACACTCTAAAATCGCTCCTACCTCAGTCCCTTGTACTTCCTACTCTTGCTGCTGCCCTCTGATATCAACATTTTCACTCCCTTGCTTCCTTCACTTTAAGTGAACCTTTATCAGAAGATTACTTCCTCTACTACGCTAGGAAAATACAACCTCCTCACTCTGTATTCCTACTTTATGCCACAGGACTTAGCACCCTGTAATACGCTTACACACATTTATTGCTTCATTGTTGAATACCTCACTTTCCCTTTAGGATGTAAACCCCATGATGGCAGGGATATTATATATTACATATGATCACATATTATATATTACATATGATCACATATTATATATTACATATTATATATTAATTATATATTACAATAAAATTATATATTATATGTTATATATTATTATATATTATATATTCTACCTCTTAATGGTGGAATGCAGGCATTTGATTTTGTAGGATTTTGGTCTCAGGTGTGCTAGCTGACTATGTGACTCTGATAGACCCCCTCTGCATCTTGGTTTCTGATTCTTCACCTGTAATGACACTGGTTGCTGTACATTTAGTGTTCCAAAAGCTGTGCTAGACACTCTACAGGCATTGCTTCTGCTCAACCTTGAGATGGGGTAGATGAAGAAATGGGTATAGGGGTAAAAAACTTCATCCAAGTTTTCAAAAAGAGCCAGATTTGAAACCTGATCTTATGGATTCCAAAGTCCATGACTTGGACTGTTACAGTAGGGAAGAAGGTTGACCAGATGACCTCTGAGCTGCATTCCAGCTTTTAGCTAGAGAGTTTGAACTTTATGGGTAATGGAGAGATCATGAAGGGCTTTAAGCAGAGGAATGGCATGGTCAGGTTATAGTTAGAGAGATCAGTGAGGCTGAATTGGTCTGGGTTCTGCTAAAGCAGAAGCTGAGGCAGAGGCTTATGGGCTTTTCCTTTATTGGAGAATGTAATCCCAGGGAACAAAGTGAGGGACACAGGGAATGAGACAGGAAAGGAGAGAAAGCCAATTTGAAGATGTGTTATTGAATTGGCTATTTTTCAAAGGCAACTAAACACTCGATCTATTGTGTAACTCTCAGAACAATCTGTCTGGAAAGAGAAAAGTAAGAATTTTAACCACTGATCCCTGTTGTTTCACTTGTCAGAAGTTTGCCCCATGAAGCTGTGCATTCGTAGACACTGAACACACTCCCATGTGAACAGAACAGCTCCAGGGAGAGGTGGGAGGATGTGCTGCGAGGGTATAAGGTGACGTGGCATCGGGTCACACCTACAGGAAGTCGGTCAGAGCCTTGCAGAGCTGGATGATGCAGTGGCCACTGGACCAAGCAGCAGGTGAAGATGAGAGGAACCGCATAAGCGGTTCCGATGCAGGGCAGAGCTAGAGGTGGGATGGCTGGTGTTATCAGTTGAGTTGTATCCCCCGCTCCCCAATTCACGTGTTGAAGTTTTAGCCCCCAGCACCTTAGAATGTGACCTTATTTGGAAGTGGGGGTATTGCAGACATTAGTTAAGATGAAGCCATGCTGGAGTAGGGTGAACCCCTAATCCAATATGACTGGTGTCCTTATAAAAGGAAGAAATTTGGATACAGAGACACACATACAGGAAGAATACCATGTGAGGATGAAGGCAGATGTCTGGGTGATGCTTCTACAAGCCAAGGGAGGTCAGAGATTGCCAGCAAACCATCAGAGGCTAGGAGAGAGGCATGGACACATTATTCCTCACAGCCTTCAAAGGAACCAACTGACACCTTGATTTTGGACTCCCAGTCTCCAGAACATTGAGACAATACATTTCTGTTTTTTCAGTCACCAGTTTGTGATATATTGCTATGGCAACCTAGCAGGCTAATACAGGAGGGTAAGATTGAAGGCAGAGAGATCCATCCACGTGAACTGTTGTGTCAGCCTTGTGTTCAGTTGCTGGAGACAGACCCCAACTCAAGCTGGTTATGCTGAAATAGGGATTTACAGACCCATGTAATGGGGTGGAGTTCTTCCAAAGGAAGTTCTTTGGTTTTAGGCTGCATTCAGGGTTCAAACAATTATATCAGGGCTCTCCTTTCCTTGCCCCTTTGTCTCCACTGCTTTTTCTGATCCCTTAATTCTACTGGTCTCTTCATGGCCCCACACTCTCTACATGTGACAATAAGAGTCTCCATAGCTCCCACCCTTGGTACTCATGAGCCCAGAGAGAAGGAGCATAGCTTCCCCCGTGCCCAGTCAGAAGTCTGGGGAGGATTCCAATGGCTCAGTCCTGAACAGATGGCTATGGCCAAGTTTCTGCACACTTTCTTTAGCCAGGCCTGGGTCCCTTGACCACCCCTGGATCAGGGTGGTGGGGCCAGCCTCACTCGAATCACATGGATGTGATAGGATTACTATAGCAAGGGCTAGAAGTAGTCTCCTAAAGAAAGTGATGCCAGGCAGGCAAAACACACAAGCAGAAGTGGGCTTAGAGATGAGAGATGGAGTGGAAAGATATTTAGGTGTTGAATGGACAGGATGACTTGGGTGTGGGGGAGAGAAAGAAGAGTCCCAGGTTCCACACGTGGGCAAGTAGGTGTAAGTTGGTGCATTTAGCAGAATTTGGTGGGGGGGTAGGTGGGTAGTTTATTTTTGGATATATTGTTTGAGGCACACTTGGACAGGCAGATGGATGGTCAGATACTAGAGTCTGGAGCTCTAGGGAAAGCTTGGGTCAAGGCCTGACCAAGCCATGCAGATAGGCATGAGATTGGGGAGTGGGGCTGATTGGAAGCTGGGCATGGGCCAAAGGAATTCTATTACCTGGAACTGAATCTGGTTGGGGTCCTGGGACATGGAGTAAGGGAGTGCCCAGCAAGGAGGCCCTGGTGGACAGGACAAAGTCAGATGCAGGAGCTATTTCCCAGAGCTGAGCCCAGAGTTGATATCAGGCAAGTTGTCCTTACCAGGTTAAGTTTTTCTATGGCCTCCCTTTAGGGAATCAAGGACAGCTTCAAGGTCAAGTTTATTGGCTGGAAGTTGGGAATTGTTGCTGTTACTTAGTGCTTTGCAAAGATGCAATAATGCCTGAAAAAATGCTGAGAAGATCTGGAAGTTTCTCATAGAAGAAATCTTTGACTTCTACAGCATGTTGAGGGATGGTCTGGTGGTCAAGGAATGAGCACAGCTGTTGTCTCTCTTCAACTGGGTCATGCTGACTTGGGACAGACATCCTTTGGTGACAAAGCTCTTGGTTTGGCCTTGTCTGGTGGTGAGGCTTCCTCCCAGAGTAACTCTTCAAGGTTCTGATACATTTTTACAAGACTGCTGCAAATACAGACATGGACCAGACTGGAGCTCCTGGGTCCTGAGAAGACACTGGAAGGGGTTTGCAGAGCATATTAGGATGCTCTCTTTGCTGAGCAGCAACCAAGTGCTTCCTACCCTGGGCAGCTGAGAAGGCATCAGCAGGGTGAACTTGCCAATGACCCACAGAGCAGGGAGGTTCTTATGAATGTGGCTATGTAATCATGGCCCTTGAGGTTTCTAGTTGTTTAAATGTCACCATTTATTTGAAATTGGTTCCCGTCAGACTTTGAAAAATTTATCAGTGCAATTGTGTGTCAGTACAAAGCTCCCTTAAAATATGTTTCCTTTCATTCATAAACCTGTGTAGGCATTTGATTAGTCTTTCTCTTGACTGCCAAGGAAACCATACTGAAAGTAGGGCACACATTCAGAACAAAGAACCTCAACTCACGGGCGAAAACCCTGTGATAGCCTATCTCCTTCCCCAGATAGTGTGCTTTGCAACAGCCAGCAGCCTGTTGCCACCTTGTAAATGTCGCTTGCAGCCCCTTTATGACTTCAAGGTGCAGGGCGGGGCTACAAAAGATTTACCAAATAGAGACCCCTTTTCCTACTTTTTCTTTTAGCTTCTTCAACACACAGAGCTGGGACATGTGGGAGACTTGTACCTTACCTGGGCAGGTGTGAGCATTGGTCTTTTCCCCAGGTTCCTGGGTACTGTCAGACTGTACTGCCAGTTGGTGGCAAGACGTCAGTCACATCCTGGTGGAAGGAACATTGAGGTCTCTTATCAGTACGTTTAAAAATTCAGAGGTAATGGCCTGCACCACCTCTCCCCCCCCAGTACACAACTTTAAAGCAGTTAAATATAGCATAGTTTATATAAGACGGTGGGTGTTTCACCATCTATGAAATCTGGGGTCTAGGGCTGTAGGCAGGGCAGAGAGGCCTGGAGCCAGAAGTTTGGGGAGAAGCATATGTAGCTGGTGCATTTCATCCCTCTTCATTGGCATCTTCTCTGCAGATGGCACGATTGAGACACTTTCAGACAGGCAGGTAGGAAAACAAGTACCATGTGCAATGATAAATGCATTCATAGAGTCAGGGCACAGGGGATGAGCCCGTCATTCTTCTCGAGGGCATTTGGGAGGATGTGCCTTTAAGTTCACAGTGTGGGCAAGGTGGGAAAAGGCTAACACTGGAGGGAGCAACAGCAGGAGGTAGCAGATCCATCGCATTTAGGGATGGGGGCGCTGGGGGCCAGGCTGGATGGAGAGGTGAGATCCGGTGCTGAAAGCTTGCATCCCAGGCCGAGCGGTTTGATACTATCAGGCTGGTGAGGAGAGGACACTTAGGTGTCTTAGCTGGGGGTACCATGATTAGGTTGAAGGTTGGGAAAGCTGCCTTTGACTGCAGTGAAGAGAAGAGCCGGGAGTGATAACTAATGTACTCAGCTCCTTTCTGGTTTAGCTTTTCCTGTGGGGCTGGCCTCACACAAAGCTCCAAGGAGGCTGGCTCCAGCTGCACCCTGAAAAAGGCCAATCTTGGTGGAACGCTGCTGTGTCCTAAGCTGGAACCCCACCCTCCCCCATGCCGGAGTGGGGCCGCTGCTCCCCAACCATGCATGCTGAGCTGGAAGAACAGGGCAGATGACCAGAGTTCTGCCATACCATGCTACGATCAGATCCCAAGCCCTGATCCTACCAGAAGAGGGGCTGGTGCTTCCCTAATCATGAAAGCGCAAGGTCTGGGGTCCCTTTCCTGGAGTCTGACATCGGCCAGCTGGATCCCTATGCACTGCCCTGGAAAGGGTCAACACATTTGTTCCTGAGCTTATCTCTGTGGGTTTCCCCCGACTGAACCCTGCTCAGCAGGCAGTGTGTGGGCCGCCAGGTAATTTTCCCTTGTTTGTATAAGGAGTTTGGGCCCTGAGGCCATTTACATAGCCTTTTGGTTCAGCCTGCTAAAGGGAGGCCACTCTCACAAGCGCGGAGTCCCTAATGAACGCAGGCACGGGGGAGGGTGATGCGGCTGTGTAGGGCCTCTTGAGGATGGGGGCGTGTACTTCTGTGATCCCCGACCTCCTCCTCGGCCCTTCTGCCCACTTCCCAGATCCCCTCCCACATGACACCCCCCTAGGCCTGCCCTCCCGCTTAGAAGATATGAGGGCTCTGTGTCCGGTTCCGAACTGCACAGGGTATGATTTGCTGTCCAGAAGTGGTGACTGGATGTCATAGAAGCCTTCTCACATCATGGTAGCCATCTTCTCATTGTGGATTCTGTGTCACCAACTCACTGAGAAAGTTCTGGAAATTGCTAACACTGAGTCTCAGTTTCCATATGAGTTAAATGAAGGGTTTGGACTAGAATATTTTCGGGATTCTGTGCTCTTTTAGAAGAGTCCATTATTTCTCCATCTGTAGCCCTCTGACATCTTCGTGGAATGAAGCAGGAGCCCTCGCCAGGGCCAGCATCAGGACCAATGAATAGAATTCCCAGTACATGGTGGGAGTTGCCCAAATCGTACTAAATTCGTGGTCTCATTTTCATGAGGACTGTCCTTATTTATTTATTTGGCGTGGCATCTGCAGGCCAGAGCTCGATTCCATGGCTCGGTTAGTTAATTTCATCATTTAAATTAGCATTAGCCATGTCAGAGCTGTGCAGTTGGCCATTAAAAGCCAGACAACAGTATCATCAATCTGAATTATTACTGAGCACTGACTGACACATGGTGCTAGATAGCGAGCCATAAATGTCCAAAATGTTGAGAAAAAATGTGGGATGAGCGGGGTGGGAGACTCCCACATCACACTATTGCCAACTTGCCTTGCCAGTCTCCACACGCAGGCCTGTGTCCAGAATCGCATTCTGTGACACTCTTGGGACTCAGAATGTCAGCGCTTGAGCCTAGCCAGGAGGCTTCTCCATGGGGTCCCAAGCCTTCTCCTCCCCCCACTGCTTGGCCTGAACTGACACGAAGTCTGGCACTGGCAAGTGTCAAAGTATTGGAGCCTGTAAGAGGGTGACAGTTCCAAAGCATGTGAGGATTACTCCTTTTGGGAAAGTTTATTCCAGGATTAATGACATCATAGGTGTCTAGTCTTCCAGCTTAGCACCATCTAAGCCATCCTCATTCTCTTTCTCTATAAGCTCTGTCATTCTGACCTACAATCCTGTGAAGTGTCACATTGGAACAATTCCTCCCAACACTTTGCCAACCCTTTTTTGGACCTTCTTCCTTCCAAAGCCAAGTTCTTCTGAGAGTATTCTATACTCTTTAAAAAAATTTTTTTTAATGTTTATTTATTTTGGAGAGAGAGAGAGAGAGAGAGGAGGGGCAGAGAGAGAGAGGGAGGTGCAGAATCTGAAGCAGGCCCCAGGCTCTGAGCTGTCAGCACAGAGCCCGACATGGGCTCGAACTCACAAACCGCGAGATCATGACCTGAGCCAAAGTCGGACGCCCAACCGACTGAGCCACCCAGGCGCCCCGAGTATTCTACACTCTTGACCACCACTTCCTCACCTCCTTGCTTTTCAGCTGATGGGTGTTTTATATCCACAGCTGCTGAAGTTGCTATCCATAAAATCCCAGATGGCATACTAATCGCCACACGTTTGGGTCCTCACCCTACTTGATCTTCGTAACATTTCATTCTTGATCTCACATCCCTGAAATCCCCTCTACTGTTTGCTTCCATGACAGGACTCGACCTCTGTTCTCTTAACTCTGGCTGTTCCTTCTCAGGTTCCTCTGCTCCTCAAATGTCAGGCTTTTTCTGGTTCTGCCTTGACTTTCTTGTCCCACCCAACATGCTTCCCATGAGCAATTGCCTTGTGTTCCTTTGGCTTCAGCTGCTACTTCGAAGATGACAATGCCCAAATTATACCCCCCCAAACTTCATCTACTTGCTGCTTGACATCCCCCCCACACCTGAAGTGCACATCCAAAGCAAACAAACCCTACTCTTGCATTCCTGCTGGATTTCCCTTCACAGTTACTCCTAACACCAACCATCTGATTGCCTGAACCCCAGCATCAGATTCATTTCTGTTCTTTTGGACTATTGCAGGAACCTCCCTCTATGTATCTAGGAGGCACCTCTAGGTATCTCCACGTCCAGTCTTGCTATGCAGTGGATTAATCTTACTCTAGTCCTTGGAGTTTGACCTTGACTTTATCATGTGGCAGTTCCCACCATCTATAGGATGGAGTCCCAGTGCTTTTACGTGGCCTTTGGCCCATTTGTGGTCCACCTGTAGCTGGCCTTCTCATTTTCTGTTCTGACATCCACCCACCCACCCACCCTCTGCTGCGGTCCACCACACTGCTTCTTTTCTGTTCCTCAAACATGCCACACTTTGCCCAGATTGACATATGTTGAATCCCTGCACACTAAGTTTTCCTTCTTTGAAAACTTTTTCTGTCTCCTTTGTTTCAGTGTCTGTATGCCCAGAATACTTTGCAATGTCTCAGTTGGCCACTTAGAGAGTCTTAGAACTGGATGGAAGAAAGAATGTTTCTTTGTCTTTCCACCTGGCTGTAGCCTCCTGAAGCAAAAAAACTAAGCCTTTATCTCCTGGGTACCCAACATACTGCCTGGCCTTGAGTAAATGTCCCATGAAAGGGCAGTATGCTGTTGTCCATCACAAAGAATGGACAAATGAACTTTGAATCTCGGAGGTGAGCTAGGCCTCAGGGAGGAGACCAGGAAGAAATGGGCTGGCAACCTCTTTTCCCATACAGTGCAGCTAATTGAGATTCGGTCACCTCCAGCTCCAGCATGCGCAAGACAACTCTCCATACAGAGCATTTAAACTAGGCTTTGGGGCCCAGGGGCCTGCCTATTTTTTTTTTTTTTTTTTTGTATTTAAGTAATCAGGACAGTATAATATAAATTAAATGAGAGAGATAGATAAAGAGGGAGAAAGAGAGACAGAGAGAAGGGAGAGAGGAACCGAGGCAGAGCACTGTTCTCTGTAATTTCTTGGGCATGATGGAAGCGGGTTCGGGATCTTGGACTCCGTATTTTATCACCTGATCCTACTTCTTCCACATTTCCTCAGGCACAGCTGTTGATACAGGAATCTACAGCATTTGTATGTATCAACAGAGACCAATTCACAAATGCATGCGTTCCTGTGTAAACATGGAAACTTCCTTATGCTGACAGGGGTAAGCGGACATTTGGCCTGGAAATATTTGGTGTTTAGAAATATTTAACGAATTAGAGATTGGCGGATGAGATGTCCGCTGCCCCACTCTCCTCTGGGTGGCCAGGTGCCTAGACTCATTTGGGTTTTCTGGTAAGTGAACTTTTCTTGAAACAAATGCTATATGAATGATTTATATTTATTCATAAACAAAAACCAAATTTGCCTTTGTCTAATTTAAACAAAAATTAGGAAATACAGATAAACCAAAAGAAACCTAAACCACAGATAATGCCCGTTAACATTTTAGTTTATATACATAGTCCCTTTTAAATTCTATTTATTTATTCACACAGATTTTAAAATTAACTTATCCTAGACATTATCCTTTATAACATTCTTCTTTTATTTTATTTTTTAATGTATTTAATTAATTTAATTTTTTTTAAATGGACCTAGAACCTATTATGCTAAGTGAAATAAGACAGACAGAGAAAGACAAATCCCACATGATCTCACTTATATGTGGAATCTAAAAACCAAAACAAATGAACAAACAGCAATAGCAACAACAAAAAAAGAGGAACAATCTCATAAACATAAAGAACCAGTGGTTGCTGAAGGGAAGGCGGGGGGCGGGGGAAGAAGGGACGAAATAGGTGAAGGGGACCAAGAGGCACAAAACTCTAGTGATAAATAAGTCACGGGGATAAAAGTACAGCACAGAGAATATAGTCAATAGTATTGTGCTATCTTGGGTGACAGGTGGTAACTATACTTTATTGTGGTGAGCATTCCATAATGTACATACTTGCTGAATCACCATATTGTACACCTGAAACTAATGTTAAAAGTCAATTAAAAAAATAGACCCAACTGTTTTTATCAGTCTCCCCTTGTGTCGCTCTAAGCATTTCAATGGTCATTGTCAGCTTCCTTGAAGCTAGCACATTCTTTAGTGGGTGTGTCAGAGGCATGTACTCTCTCACTTAACAGTGGAAGGAATCGACTATGGGTGAGTCATCAATGAATGAGGGTCATTCAGCCAACATCATCAAATGCCTAGGCACATGCCAGGCCCTGGGGCTGAGGAAGGCAGGACTGCAAAGTTGCATAAGGCGGCCTGGAGGAACTCAGAGCTCATAAGGGAAACCTATATTTGATGGTAAGATTCATGGACAAAAAGGCCTTTCTGGGTACTGTATCATATATGGGGAACAAATAAATGTCCAACAATCAGAAAAGGCTTAATAACACAGTATGATGGGCTATGGGGCTGCTAGTGAAGACTTTTTTTTTTTAATTTTTTTTTAATGTTTATTTTTGACAGAGAGAGAGAGAGAGAGACAGAGCATGAGCAGGGGGTGGGCAGAGAGAGAGGGAGACACAGAATCCAAAGCAGACTCCAGGCTCCGAGCAGTCATCACAGAGCCTGACGCGGGGCTCGAACTCACAGACCGTGAGATCATGACCTGAGCTGAAGTCGACACTCAACCGACTGAGCCACCCAGGCGCCCCAGTGAAGACTTTTTAGTAGGGTTGAGGATGCTTAAATATTTTATGTTTGTTTATTTTCAGAGAGAGAGAGAGAGAATATGAATGAGGGGCAGAGAGAGAAGAAGAGAGGGAATCCCAAACAGGCCCAGCCAGCACTGACAGCACAGAGCCTGATGTGGGGCTCAATCTCATGAACCACAAGATCATGACCTGAGCTGAGATCAAGAGTCAGACGCTTAACCGACTGAGCCACCCAGGTGTCCTGATCTGTGAAATATTTTCAAATCGCGATGTTGATCCATGGAGTATACTCCCCACTATTTGTCAAGTGTGCTTACACGTTCATAGAAAAAACAAACAAACAAACAAACTGTAATCCTGGGGGGAAAGACTACAGTGATTATGACATTGTAGTGATATTTTTGTTTGTTCTCTTTATATTTTTCACATTTTCCAAATTTTCTACGATAAGCAGCCATTGTATTTGTAATCAGAAAAAGCTATTTTTAAAAGACTTCATGCCTGGCTGTAAAAGACTGTTTATGAAACTTTTAGGGTCTTTCGGGTCTGCTCTTCTATCAGGAAAGCCGTGTTCTAATAATTCGCTTAGGAGAGTTACCTAAAAGTAAAATGAAGGGCAAAGGTTATGCCCATTTCCAAGCTTCTGATATGTCTGCAAAACTACTTTCTAGCAAGGCTGTGCTGATTCACCTTCTCCAACAGCCCCTGTGAGAACTACAAGGTTTTGGAGCAGACACCTTGGTCCTGCGGGGACAGGTGCTTTGTCTGATGACATTTGGTGGCAGGCTCACTTACCTCCCACAAGACACTTGCTGATCTAGCCACCAACACTCCTGCTTATATCCCATCTTGTCTCCAAACATCCAGGCCTGGTTAAGAGATCAGAAATACATGAGTTTTGACAAAAGGCTGGAGCACACTTCAGCTGGCTTCCAGCAGTACTATCTCCTGGAGCAAACTTGTCCTGCTGTTGCTATGGACTTTCCGCTGCCTCAGTCGGAAGTGTCAGGGTCTGCCTGAATGGTCTGTTACCTCTGGAGAGACAACATCAAGTTTGCAGGAGGCTGGATCTGCCGGCTGGGCTGTCTGTCGCTAAGACGGTGCTCAGAATACAGGAGGCAGGAAGCAAAGGGGCAGAGCAGAGACAGCCTGGAGTGGGTGTGAGGCAGCTGTTGACCCCGGGCAGGTAACTGTCCTGTCCTGGGCCACAGCTTCCTCACCTATGTCATGCATTCTAATGTTCTTCCTGCTTAAATATCCAGCCATTCTGCATGCTCTGGTATAAGGAGATGCCAGGTAAATTTTCCAGACAGTGCCCAGATAAGCTCCTCAGTGAGTTTGCTTCGTGTCATTTAAGGGTTCCACTCTGGACCTGAGATCAAGAATTGCTTGAACTCAGAGAGTTAGGGTTGAAATCTGGCTGAGTTAGGACTCTCCAGTTACAGATGAGGAAATTGAGACCTAGAAGGATGGAGAGGCTTGCCTGAAACTCCATGGTCATTTGGAGGCTAGCTGAGAGGACACCCTAGGCTCCCTTGACCGTATGGAGCCCCTCACATCACCTTGCTTCCCTGAAACATCTTGTCTGATCTTGCCCCTCAGGGAGGAGCAGAGCAAGCTAGGACTTTTGAGCACGATTTCCTTGCGCGTTTGCTGACCAGCATGCTGTTCATATGAGGCCGAGGTAGGCACAGTGAAGCAAAATGCTTTCTGTTTCAAAGTGTTTGTGTAGAGGCTGGGGGGTAAAAAGCCACTAAGGAGAAACCCAGGACTGTATCAGAAAGGAAAGAAGGGGACTGTCCCCTCTCAGGCCCTGCCAGACCCTTAGCGGAAGGCCAGGACTATTCACAGCGTGGGGGTTAGGGAGAGAGGGAGGGACAGGAATGGGCTGTGTTCCCTTTGAGCCTGGTTATGGAGGCCGATGACGCCACTATGACGCAGCTCCTGGGGGGGGGGGGGTCACAGTGGGGCTGTGGGTAGGGGGAATGGCAGTAGATTTCTCTCCTTAACTTTCTAGCAAGCTGGCCGCCTGAGTGGGAAGGCAGATCCCCCAGCCTTGCCGTCTGTTCTTGAATTGCACTTGAACCACAAAATGGGCTTGGGATGCAACTTGGTATAGTGGAAAGACAGGGCTTTGGACGTGGGCTGAAGGCCCTGCTCTGCTGTGTAACCAGCCCCAGCATCTGTACTTGTCTGCTGTGAAAATGGGGGTGCTCTTGCTTACCCTGAGGCAGTATACCAGACCACTTTGTACCCGTGAGTCTAGCTCTTTCAATACTGGCCAGGGCTGGAGACCTCCCGTGGGGGACAGTGCTGGGCCCCAAACCCCTGCTGTAGACATTCCCTTTCTCCATGGGAACCCCATCCATCACAGCTTGCTCCCAACCCCACCCTAGCCTCTGGACTCTGTTCCCATCTGAGTCCTGGAGAGGCTGGGCTGGAAGGTCCCACCAAATGTCTTGATAGCTTGGGACCCTCTTCTCCATCTCTTCTTGCCTGAGTTTCTGTCTCCCCCACCCCCATTCTGACTCCACGTGGGCCTCTTTCTTCCTTAAACACTCCCTGCTCCCTTCTGCCTCCAGAATTTTAGATACATGGCTCCCTCTGTGCAGAATGTTTTTCATCCCCCGCACCCTCCACATCCCCAACTAACCTGGAATGGTTAGCTTTCATGTCACTCCTTCTGGGACACCCAAGACTGCCTCAAGCCCTCTGTTCCACCCCCTGTGGCTCCTTGAATTTCCTGGCACAGCTATAACCATCTTTCCAGAGTCTCCACACCTTACCCTGCCCTGGTGTCTCAGTGACTGTCCCCAGAGAGGCACTTTATGGATGCAGAGCTTGGCGCCTCAGGCCATGGATATGCCCTTACTGTAGATTCATGGATTTTACATGCTTTAGGGTTGGGTGGTGGGCAGAGGAACAATATCTTCAGTGATGGGCCATTGACATCAGCTTATGAATATTCATGAGTCTCTTTGTGCCCTGAACTTCTTGTTTTTTCACAAGAGAGGGATTTCAGGGCTGTCAGGCCAAGGATGGGCTAACATGCTTTGTCAACTGGGGCTCTGAGGATAAGACCTCATCTAGCTGCTGAATTCTGCCAGGTGCCTGAGGATTGCGTGACATATCCCTATATCCCCTCCCACCCATATTTTTTTTTATTGTGGTTCTATGTATACACACACACACACACACACACACACACACAGGGAGTCAGGTGGTCTGTCAGTGCCTCATAACATCAGACATGCTTATTCTCTTGCGCATGGCATGTAACACAGCAGGGCCAGCCAGAGGCCATCTTTAGGAACTGAGAATGAATTCTGGAAAAGGGGAGTTCTCTATCCTTCTATACGCACCCTGTGGGCTATGTGAGCTTGGGGCTTCTGCTCACCATCTTGTTGGCTCATGGAGACAGCGTGTCTGAAACTGAAGCCGTGCAGAGGCCTGCAGAGTCTAGAAGTGAAGAATGAAAGTCTGAGGACCTTGCTTGAATTCCTGGGCCCAACCATACCTCAAAATCCTGGTTGTGGACTTCCCAGTTAAGCAAGCCAACAAGGTTGTTTTAAGTAGTGTGCTTTGTGGAAGATTAAGGATGGTCACAAAATCTTTGACAGAGCTCCTCTTGAGAGGTGGGGTGAATCCAGGGTGGTCACCTAAGTCAGAGGACTGTGTGCAAGAATCAGGTGCCCAGGTAGCCCATGGATGGTGCTCCTCCAGGCAACTTGGGAGGAGAGACCAGAGGTCAGAGTCTGAGGAACTGGAGGAGGAGATATTTACTACATCTTGACCTCATTTCATACGCAGGATTCAGAGGTAGGAGCTGATGCTCTTACCCTAAGGTGGAGGCAAAGCTGTGTCAGGTGAAGGCCAAGGCCATCTTGTAAGCAAGTAGACAGATCTAGAGTCCATGCTCACCCCCTCTCCAAGTCAATTTTCCTGATAATCAGTCAGTGACCACTGTGCCCTCGTGACCTCCCATTCCTGCCCCCCCCCCCCAACTGACTCTTCTATTTTTCTGCTGCACAGATCTCATTACCGCTGGGAGCAGGGAGCGTGGCTCCAGCCTCGCCCACCTCAGCCGCTAATGAGCGCCCTAATTTGATTGGCTCCAAATGAATGTGACCCAGAATTAAAAGATGCCAGAAGACACTGCCATAAATCGAATGAGTTTGCTTCAATTTATTATGTTTCGAATTCAATTAGATTTCTCCTCCAACCCTCTCCGAATATTAATCCAGCTGCTGGCTATAGAACAATAACTAGAAGGGCTATTGTTGAATCCCAGCCCCCACTGTTCAGCTTGGGCTCGGGCAACAGTGGTGGATGGAAAACCTCAGCCTGGGTGTGGGGAGGTCAAGGGAGTTCAAGGCCAGCTGCCAAGCATCCCACCAGCCAGCCAGCATATTTCCTGTTGGGGAAGGGATTCAAAGCAATGTACCCGATTAAAATGGTTTAAAAATTATTTTTAGTGCATAAACACTTCAAAAGACTACATAGAAGGAGTGCTGGAGTCATGGACTTTGTCATGTGACAGGCGACAGGGGACAGGATGACCCAAGGTCTGGGCTTAGCCTGGCCACAAACTGCAACTAGGACTCTGTACAACCGACTTTTCCCAGCCTCGGTTCTCTCATTTGTAAAACCAGGGGGCTGGACTCCAAGAACGGTTTCGATGACCCTGGTTTCTACTCTTCTCCTTTTGTTCCCAGCTGCCCACCCAGAACCTCTTGCTGGTCCATTTGGCTTGGGAACCACACCTCCTCAGGCCGCCTAGGACTCTCTTGCTGGGCATAGGTTGGACTCAGCCAATGGGAGACTTTGGTTGGAGGGTAAAAGGATAGGAAGAGAGAGGGGTCAAGGCTGTGTCTCTCCAACACCCCACTCCAGCCAGCAGCATCCTTTGCATCTCCAGCTTTCATGGCAGCCACGGCACTGTGGCCTCTTTGTCTCTTTAGTCCCATGGGTAGTCACAGTTGCTGCCATGTTCTCTATACCCTTTACTTTTTCTCTGTGCCCTGCCCATCTTTCTTTAGGGAGTATTGCTATTAAAGTCTCAGGATTTGAATCATCTGGGATGAATTCCACTTCATTCCATGACTCTAATGCAGATGAGAAATCCACTTTTGATTGAGGTTTCCCATGGGGAAGGGTCCTCCAAACTGCTGCCCAGATGAAAGTGGGGGGTCCTGGTTTGGGAGTCTGGCATGAAGCCAGGGAAGCCCAGGAGCTTCCAGATGGAGCACAGGAGAGGCTGTCTCCATGGACAGTGTTCACCCTCGGGTGGAGAGCACAGGGTGACCTGGGAGGACCTAGGAGATGGTTGTTTGGGGAAGGTTGTCTCTCCCAGCCCTCGTAGAGCAGATGATGCCTCAGAAGGACAGAGGAAAGAGGGGAAGGCTCCAGGCCCCACTCCATCCCTGACCCAGTTGGATGTGGGGGAGTGAGAGCCCTGGCCTGAAGGCGAAGGGCATGTATCCTCAGGGAGGGAGGGAACTCTGCAAAAGGGCTGATGACAGAGGGTTTGTTTGCTCTGAAATGGGGTTCCCAAGGGCACAGGACAGAGGAAAGAGGGGAAGGCTCCAGGCCCCACTCCATCCCTGACCCAGTTGGATGTGGGGGAGTGAGAGCCCTGGCCTGAAGGCGAAGGGCATGTATCCCCGGGAGGGAGGGAGCTCTGCAAAAGGGCTGATGACAGAGGGTTTGTTTGCTCTGAAATGGGGTTCCCAAGGGCACAGTGACCAGGACTTGGAGTCAGTCACGAGGGAAGAGACTGATGGAGAGGAATCCCAGAGCAGGAGGGAGGGAGAGAGGGAGATGGTGAGTGGCCAGGGGCTTGCCTTTGGGATGGTGACCAAAGATTACAGAGGTAGGATCAACTAGGGTTCTATATGGTGCCCAGCATCAGTGTAAGTAAATGACCTGGGCCCTGGAGGAGGGTGGAGAGTGCCTCTCTGAATGTCTGGTCCAGGAGCCCTGCGTGAGTGAGCAGGGACCCAGAAGGGAGCTGCAAGTCAGTATCACACCTAAGTCATGGTGTATGAGCATCCTAGGGCTGTAGTCTGTCTGCCTCGGGGTCAGCAGGCAGGGCAGGCCAAGTTCTGCTTCAGTGGCTTGCACATCTTGGTCCTAGTGCTACCCTTTGTGTTGAAGGGAAGCTTGGCAGTGATTGTTGAGTTATTTGGAGAAGGAGCCACCACCCGGGAGGGATGGCGTCCTTGTCACTGAAGATACTCAAGACCATCTGGAAGCTTGGAGTTGATGAAGAAGGAATGCAGATAACCTTTGTGACTTAAATGAGCTTGGGGCTTCAGGGAGCTGTGATCTGTGAATCAATAGGAAATTCGGGTTCGAGGAAGCTAGACCTGGATTCTGGGCAAGTGGAGGTGGGGGTCTAGGCTAAGAGTCTGAGCGCCAGGTCAGGCCCCAGAGAAACAAAGGCTGTTGGGAGCCTGGCCAGCTGCTCAGGTGGCTGCCGGCCATCCCCTAGGGCCAGAGCCAGTGGGGACTGAGGAATGTACAAGCACGATCAGTGTTCTGGACAGACACTGGAGGCAGATGAGCCACATGGCCTGGGAAGCAGATAAATGGGGAAGGGCAAATCTTCTTGTGAGAACAGAGACATCTTCCTATCTCCTGGAGAGAAGGTGTGGATAAGCAGTCCATTTACTCATCCATTTGTGATAGGTTTTTAAAAATTAAAGTAGGGGAAGGTTTCACACCCCCCTCCAGACTTGGAACATATTTTTTTTATTGACCTGTGATACAACAGGTCAAACTCCTAGAGGTTCAGCCTATTAGATACGAAATTAAGTAGTTTCCCCTCTTAAAAGGCATAACTCAAATATTAATAAAGATAAGTCCAAATTATATATTTTTTCCTTATGATCTTAAAGTTTCATCTCAAATGGAGTCACCATACTTGATATTGATCAAATCCTTTTCAAAGCTTATGTTGTTGGTCCAAATATTTAAAAATATTTCACTATCACAGTGTGTGTCTGGTCATTGACGTGATACATACAAATAGGAACAAATCAAACAGGAGGGAAGGGTTTATGATGAGGGAAAGCAGATTCCACCCTCACTCTCCAGTAAACTTCTTTTAAACATTTCCATTTTTAGTACTTCTGGTGGGTACCTCCATAACTCTCAATAGCATGCATATGTACTCTTAGTTCTTGACTTAGTCTCTGTAGAAAGTTTATGGGTCCCTTATAGTTGAACATGAGAAATTGCTCCCTGTATATGCCTTTTTTTCCTCCCTTCATTATCCCAAGTTTCCTCACAATTATTTTTAGTTCTTCCATTAGTCTAATAACTTTACACTATGTAATTATACCTTAATTCTGTATTTTGTCAACCTCAGTTAGGGTAACGGACCATGGCAAGCGGTTTTGGCCTGTTCCCATATTTACCACCCCACTTTCTTTTTTTTTTTTTTTTTTAATTTTTTTTTTTTTTATTGTTGGGACAGAGAGAGACAGAGCATGAACGGGGGAGGGGCAGAGAGAGAGGGAGACACAGAATCGGAAACAGGCTCCGAGCCATCAGCCCAGAGCCTGACGCGGGGCTCGAACTCACGGACCGCGAGATCGTGACCTGGCTGAAGTCGGACGCTTAACCGACTGCGCCACCCAGGCGCCCCACCACCCCACTTTCTTTTGGGAAGGACTCTTCCTTTCCAGGGGTGCGTGGGAACACACTCCCCACTGGCCCATCAAGTGCACACCACCGCCCGTCACCCCCGCCCCGCCCCCGCAGCCATGGGTGGCAACTGCTTGAACCCTGGGCATGTTTCCCAATGCAGGCCATTAAGAATCAAGAATGTATAATGTTAAATGAAATAAGTCAATCAGAGAAAGACAAATACCGTATGATTTCACTAATTTGTGGAATTTAAGAAACAAAACAAACGAAGAAAAAAAGGGAGACAAACCGAGAAACAGACTCTTAACTACAGAGAACAAATTGATGGTTACCAGACGGGAGGTGGGTGGGGCTGTGGGTGAAAGAGGTAAAAGGGATTAAGAGGACATTTGTGACGAGCACTGAGTAATGTATGAAATTGTTGAATCACTATATTGTACATCTGAAAATAATATACCTGTGTATGTTAATTACATTGGAATTAAAAAAGTTAATTAGAAGAAAAGAATCCTCCCTCTTACTTTCATTACTAAAATCTTCTCTGGGATTACCTCCAGCAGGCAAATGGAACATTCTTGCTGGTAGTGTCCCTCTGGACCACTGTGTACAGAGATCCTGCCTGAGAGGACCAATCCAGAGGCCAACAGCAGTGAGAGAGGGAGCTACTGAGAGAGAGATGAGTTTCAATGATGACAAAGACTGGTAGTCCATCTGTCCTGGAGCCTCGTTCACCTCTTGACCTTCACAACTGCATGAGCCTGAACATTTCATTATTAGCTTCAACCAGTTGTATTTGCTTTCAGACTACTACAGCGCTAATCATGGCATAGCAAACACCCCATCGTGTATAAGATGAAATGAGAATCAGCAATTCTGCTTCTAGCATTATTTTCCTATGGCTGCTATAACAAATTACTGCGAACATAGTGGCTTACAACTTTATAAATCTTGCAGTTCTGGAGGTCAGAAATCCGAAATGGGTCTCCCTGGGCTAAAGTCAAGGTGTCTACAGGGCTGTGTTCCTTCTGGAGGCTCTAGGTGGAGAATCTGGTTTTTGCCAGCTTTGGGAGGCTGCCTTCTTCCTTGGTTTGTCGGCTTCTCCCTCCATGTCCACTATTGGCAGTAGTGAGTGGGGTCCTTCTGACCTGGCATCACTCTGACCTCCTCTTCTGCCTCCATCTTCCCCATTCAAAGGCCATCAGGATTACACTGGACCCACCTGGACAACCCAGGATGCTCTTTCTGTTTTAAAGTCAGTTCATTAGCAACCTAATTCCATCTGCTACCCTAATTTCCCTTTGCCGCTGTGATGTTCTTTCTGACACTGCTTCTGACATCCAATGTGTGGTGTATTTTCCAACACCAATCAATTCTCCAATTTTCCAATATCAACCCTAAATCTCTGGTTCTCTGACACCAACTTGGTGCCATTATTCTACCTACCAGACTTCATATTTTAAATGAAATTTCATAGCTCAGCTCCCATTCGGTACACATTTACCTTTCTTTTGTTTTTAAATTTAAACAGCTCATGGGGGTATAAAATTGATATACAATAAATGGCACATATTTAATCTGATGAATGTTAGCATACACCCATAAAACCATTGCCACAATCACGAAAATGAACATTGTCCCCCAAAGTGTCCTTGTGCCCATCTGTAATCCATTTCTCCCCCCTTTCCCATCCCTATCGTCAGGGATTTTTTTTTAGAAGTTCAAAGACATTTATAAATGGAATCATACCATATGCATGCCTGTTTTTCTGGTCTTTTTGTCTTTTAAGTAAGCATGATTATTTTGAGATTCATTCCATGTTGTTGCACATATTTTTTTTTTTTATTGCTCAGTAGTGTTCCAGCATATGGATATAACACAATTTTAAAATTGAGAACGCTCTGAATAAGGTGAATGCTCTTGATAAATGTTGAATTGTTCCAGTTATGTGGACATGTAGTTTCATCTCTCTTGGGAAAATACCTAGGAACGAAATGATAAAATCATGTGATAGGTGTCTATTTAACTTTCTTTTCCTTCATAGATGTTGCCATGGATTTTGCATCGCGTGGCATCAGAAGGCACATGATTAACCATTTATTTATTTATTTATTTATTTAAGTTTGTTTTAGTTACAGTCAAATTCACTTTTGGGATGGTTATAGTTCTATGAGATTTAAAGCACCACCATCAGGATGTCGAACACTTTGATTACCCAGAGCTCCCTTGTGCTGCCTTTTTGTCTGCAGAACCTCCCCTGTGAAACTCTTGATCTACTTCCTGTCCCTATAGTTTTGCCTTTTTTATTTTTATTAAAAAAATTTTTTTAATGTTTACTTACTTTTGAAGGAGAGAGAGACAGAGCATGAATGGGAGAGGGGCAGAGAGAGAGGGAGACACGTGATCCAAAGCAGGCTCCAGGCTCTGAGCCGTCAGCACAGAGCCCGATGCGGGGCTTGAACTCACAAGCCTGTGAGATCATCACCTGAGCCGAAGTCGGATGCTTAACCGAGCTACACAGGTGCCCCTTTATTTTTATTTAAAAAAATTTTTTTTGAGTGGGGGGGGGAGTGCAGGGGAAGGCAGAGAGAGAGGGAGAGAGAGAATCTTAAGCAGGCTCTGTGCTGTCAATGCAGATCCTGACATGGGGCTGGAGCTCGTGAACTGTGAGATCATGACCTGAGCCGAAATCAAGAGTCAGTTGCTCAACTGACAGAGCCATCCAGGCACCCCAGTTTTGCCCTTTTTAGACTGTCATATAAATGAAAGTATACAGTATGTAACTTTTTGAGACTGGCTTCTTTCATAATGCCTTTGAAATTCATCCATGTCATAACATGTATCAATTTTTGTTCCTTTTTAACCGGGTAGAATTGCATGTGTAGATGTGGTTCAGCTTATCCACTTCTCTGCTGAAGGACACTGGGCGGGGGGGGGTTTCCAGCTTTAGGCAATTATGGATCATGCATAATGGTCTTCTCTAATCATCTGTATACAGGGTTTGAATGAAAGAAAATTTTATTTCTCTATGGTGAATACCGAGGAAGGGAATTTCTGGGTATATGGAAGTATATGTTGAATTCTATAAGAAACTGACAAACCATTTTCCAGAATGACCGTACCATTTTGCATTCCTACGTTAGTTGTTAAACTCCTGTGTTAAACGTAGGAGAGCCCCAGTTGCCCTACATGCTTACCAGCAACCACGTCAGATTTTTACTTTTTTAAATGTTTATTTATTTATTTTGAGAGGAGGGGGAGGGGCAGAGTAGAGAGAGAGAGAGAAAATCCCAAGCAGGCACCGTACTGGCAGTAAAGAGCCCATCGCGGGGCTCAGTCCCACAAACCGAGAGATCATAACCTGAGCTGAAATCAAGAGTTAGATGCTTAACGACTGAGCCCCTCAGGTGCCCCATAATGTCAGATTTTTAAATTTTAGACATGAAAACCACATGGTTTTAACTTGCTTTTCCCTAATGACCAATGACATTGAGTATCTTCTCGTGTACTTATTTGCCATCCGTATGCCTTCTCTTCTGTCCAAATCTTTGGTCACTTTTAATTGAGTTGTTTTTTTATTGTTGAGTTTTGAGATTGGTTTTTTGTTGATCCTGTATCCTATAACCTTGCCAAATTTTTAAATTAGTTCTGGGAAGTTCTTTGTTTGTTTGTTTTTATTTGTTTCTTAGGTTCTTTGGTATTTTCTACATAGACAATCATGTCATCTGCAATAGAAACAGTTTTATTTCCTCTTACCAATGTGTATTTCTTTTCTTTCCCGAGTTGTTGCAGTCATAACATTTCTAGTTCTGCCTTGAATACAGTGCTGAGAGTGGACATCTTTGTTTTGTTCCCAGTCTTAGAGGAAAATATTCCATTGGGCCATTAAATATGATGTTAGTTGTAGCTTTTTTTGTAGATGATCTTGGTCAATTCGAGGTAGTACCCCTTCTATTCCTAACTTCCTGAGAGCTTTTATTATGAACGGGTGTTGGATTTTGCCAAATGCTGTTTCTGCATCAATTTGTAGGGTCATAGGGTTTTTCTTCTTAAGCCTGCTGATGTTGTCGATATCCTCGATGGATTTTCAAATGCTGAACTTGCTTGGCATATCTAGAATAAATCCTACCTGGCTGTGGTGTCTAATTCTTTTTCACATGGCTCGGTTGGATTTGCCGACACTTTGTGGAGGAATTTTGGGTGTAAATTCACAAGAGATATTCATGTGTTGTTTCTTTTTCTGTCTTTGGTTTGTATCTGGGTAATACAGGCCTCACAAGACGAGTTAGGAAGTGTTATCTCTTCTTCTCTTTCTTGGAAAAGCTTGTGTAAAATTGGTGTTAATTCTTCCTTAAATGTTTGATAGAACACTCAAAGGAAACTGTCTCGGCCTGGAGATTTATTTTACTGGAGCTTTTTAATTATTAATAAAATGTCTTTAATTGTTATAGGGCTAGTCAGATTGTTTCTTAACAAGTTGGCTTGGTTTTTGAAGTTTCTGATTTTTGAGGAATTGGTCTATTTGTTCTAAGTTTCAAATCTATGAATGTCATAAGTTGTTTATATCATTCTTTTATGTCTTTTAAGGGGCTGAAGGATCTGTACTGACATCTGCTGTATCATTTTTATTTCCTTCTTTCTGCTTACTGTGGCTTTATTTTTCTCTTCTATGTTCATGAGGTGGGGACTTATGTTGATTTGAAAACTTTCTTCATTTGTAATAAAGTTTAGTGCTATACATTTCCCTCTCTTTACTGTTTAAGACATGTTGTAATCTATGTTCTTTGATATTTTGATATACTGTATTTTAATTTTCTTTCAGTTCTGTATATTTAAAAAATTTCTTTAGAGGCTTCCTCTTTCACTTATGGATTATTTAGAAGTGTGTTGTCCAATCGCCAAATGTTTAAAGATTTTCCTGTTGTCTTTGTTTTTGATTTCTTGTTTGAGTCCGTTGCGGTTAAGAGAATACGCTCTAAGATTTTAATTCCTTGAAATTTGTTGAGGTTTGTTTTATATGGCCCAGGATATGGTCTATCTTGGCAAACAGTCCAGGGACACATGAAAAAATTATATTTTTCTATTGTTGGATGGATTGTTCTAGAAGGGCAATTAAATTCTTTTGGTTGGTTGTGGAGTTCTGATCTTCTACATCCTTGCTGATTTTCTGGGTAGCAGTTCTATGGGTTTCTGAGACAGATGTTGAAGTCCCCAAATACAATTTTGGATTTGTGTGCTTTTCCTTCGAGCTTCATCAGTTTTTCCTTCATTTTTTTTGAAGGATTTGTTGTTTGGTGTGAATACATATAGGGTCATTATGTCTTCCCCCTGAATGAATGAATCCTTTTATCATTTTGTAATGCTCCTCTTTGTTTCTGGTAATTTCTTTATTAATATTGATAAAGATATTAATATAGCTGCAACTAATTTTTAAGGTTCATGTGTGCATTGTGTATTTTTTCCCATCATTTTATTTGCAGTCTATCTCTGTCACGGAAGTTGAAGTGAGACTTTTTGTAAGCACGATAGAATTGTTGTTTAAATCCACCCTGCCAGGCTCTGTTCTGCTCGGTGCAGTTAGACCATTGATAGTAGGGCAATTATTGATACGTTAGGGCTTAAATCTGCCATTTTATTATTTGCTTTATGTTTGTTTAGTGTGACTCTTGTTCTTCTGTTGCTCCTTTTTTGGGTCTTCTTGTGGGTTACTTTAACACTGTTTAGGATTTCATCTTGATTTATTTATCATGCTTAAGAGTGTATCTCTTTGTACGGATTTCATAGTGGTTGCTTCGGACATCACAGTACACTTGTATGTCTTATCAAAGTCATACCCAAACTGGATTTTACCACTTTGAGTGAAGTGTTAAAACCCTGTCTGTTCGAAGCCACTGTCAGGCCTGTTGAGTGAAAAGAGCTTCTCCTGCCTCTCCTGGGATCCTTAACAATATATTTGGCACTGCAGACCCTGCCCCCTAATTCTTTCTCTCCACACTTCGTGAACCTTCTGTCTTCCAGAACCGTGTTGCACTCTGTCACTTATTAATGTCCCCCCTCTCCTTTCGCTTCTGCCTTATTTTTGTTATTATTATTATTCCATTTTAAATCTACAAGCTTCGGGGCGCCTGGGTGGCGCAGTCGGTTAAGCGTCCGACTTCAGCCAGGTCACGATCTCGCGGTCCGTGAGTTCGAGCCCCGCGTCAGGCTCTGGGCTGATGGCTCGGAGCCTGGAGCCTGTTTCCGATTCTGTGTCTCCCTCTCTCTCTGCCCCTCCCCCGTTCATGCTCTGTCTCTCTCTGTCCCAAAAATAAATAAAAAACGTTGAAAAAAAAATTAAAAAAAAAAATCTACAAGCTTCGATTTCAGTGATGTCTTCAGAAAAATAGGAGATGAAGGAACAAAGGAATGGAAAACCCCAAGGGCCCTTTTAAAGACATACTGTAGGAAGAGCCCGGACTTGGGCTCTGGGCAAAGCTGGTGAATCAAGAGCTAAACGCTGCTCACTCGCTCCAAGCGTGGCCCGCGTGAGTGTGTGATCACACTGAGCCCGCGCGTCCTCCTGGGCGGCACACAGTGTTGCTGGAAGATGAGCAAGTGTGGGGAGTCTGGTTCAGGGCCTGGCACAGAACAGCTCAGTAAAGGGTCCTTGCTATCTGTGTGCCTGCACGGTGGTCCAAAGCGGGGGGCTGGGAGGGTGCGGCTCGTCTCTGTGGGGCCACCACCGGCCTCTTTCCCTGGCTCCTGAAACGGGGCTGACTTAGCCACTTTTGGTATCAAGGAATGTCTCAGAAAAGGAGGAGTGTCCCACTTGGAGGGGACAGCGGACTGGTGGCTGACCTGAGAGCAAAGGAGTGGGTTAGGGCCATTTTAAGAAAGTCACTGGCCACTACACACTGTCTGTGGGAGGCCCCCCCCAACAAACCACCACATCCAACATCATTAAATGCAGTGTATATATAATGATATAAGTTATATATAACTACTATATATATAGTACACATATATTTTTCAGTAGGCTCCATGCCCAACATGGGGCTTGAACTCACCGCCCTGAGGCTGAGAGTTGTATGTTCTTCCAACTGTGCCAGCCAGGGGACCCAGTATTGAACTACTCTAAAACACGTTCACCAGGTGACATAATGCTGTATATCGTAAGACCTTTCATTAATGAGACATTTTTTGCAGTTTTATTTGAGTATTTCAGAGGTCCCGATAGTTCCCCACGGCTGAAACATTTTTACGAGCCCTGGAAGAGCCCCAAAGGCTCTCATTCTCAGCTCACAATGAATGAAGCAGCCCTGCACAGTGTTCTCGGGAGGGTGGTGAGGGCCCGGTCCGCTGACGGAAGCCTCGGCCGGGACGCTCACCGCACCAGAGGCAGAGCTTTGTGCCACCACGATCAGGTTGCGTAACGCACCTTCAGCAGGACTGATCCCACGGAACCTGCAGCAACTGGCTGGTGAGCAGGGCACAGCAGGAAAGACATCTGGGGGACGAGCAGGTGAAATCCTGGCTCTATTGCCTCCTGGCTATGTGACTTCAGTCAACTTATTGCCCACTCTGAGCCTCAAATGCTCTAAAGTCCTTCTACCTCTAAAATCTCTAGGACAAGAATGGCCATGAGGTTCTGATTTGTTGGTCGCTGCCCCTTATTTACTCTTTTTCTCAAATATGGGTGGTTGAGTGTACTTAAAAGGGGTATTTCTGTGTACTGTCCTTACGCCGAGACCATGAGGAAACCCACCGTGCAGAAGGAATGGGGGTACTTGCACTGGAAATGCCTTTGTCTTTTTTTTTTGTTTTTAATTTTTTAACGTTTATTTTTGAGAGAGACAGACAGAGTGTCAGTGAGAGAGAGGCGGAGAGAGAGGGAGACACAGAATCCAAAGCAGGTCCAGGCTCCGAGGTGTCAGCACAGAGCCCGATGCAGGGCTTGAACTCACAAACTGTGAGATCAGGACCGGAGTTGAAGTTGGACGCCTAACTGACTGAGCCACCCAGGCACCCCTGGAACTGCCTTTGTCTTATTGGCAAATGGAAGGGGAGAGAGGGGATAAGGTGCTGGATTTATAGAGAATGAGGGTCACACCCTTTTTCTTGGAGTGGAGACATCCCTGGCTTCTTTATCTCCCCTGTTGCAACTCCTGAATTGCTAAGGCCTGAAGCTTCCAGGTTGGCCTGACAAATGCTCTCCATGCTGATGGGAGTGAAGGAGACTGAGATATTTCTCGGGCGAAGGGAAAAGAAAGGCCAGTTGAAACGTACCCAGCATCCCACTGTGGGGCTTGAAAAGAGTAGGCACCATCAGCAGGTGCTTCATGAAACCCAGGTGGGCAGCTCAGGTGGGCCTGAAAGCTTCTGCCTGTGTTTGCTCTGGGCCGGCCAAGTCAGGGTTTGGGAGGAGGGCCATGCCCGAGAAGATGGGGCTGTCTCTGGGAACATACCTAGGCTGCCATTACTCAGTCCAGGAGAAAGGCCAGGCTGGTGCAAGAGCCACAGGCCAGAATCTAGGGTCACAGGATGGCCATGGCCTGGTGCCCTTCCCAGCAAGGGTGGGTCCAAGCCAGGAATTATTTCTCTTCTGACAGTGAAGTCCAGGTATGGGGTCAGGATGGGAGAGGGCGAAACTATTTCAGCTCTTATTGCTGTTATATTATTGCTGGTGTTGGAAACACACGTTGAGCTTCCTTGTGGCGGGCATGGGACATTAAACACGAATGACAAAGTATCTCTCTGATGAGGCTCACATTCCAGGGGGAGACAGACATCCCCTCCCCTAATAATCAGGCAAGTGCAAAATGTAGTACTTCCTGAAGAGAAAAGCCAAGAGATGGAGAGAGAATAATGGTGGTAGGGTTAGGTTAGAGTTCAGAAAAGGAAAGGAGGAGTGGTCTCTGCCCGAGGAGTGGGGAGGAGGAAGCTGAGGCTCAGAGAAGTGAAGTTACTCACCCACGGCCACCTGCTGGTCATAGCAGGGCTAGTGGGCTTTCCCTCTTGCTTTGCCCTCCTCAGTATGTCTACCCACTGGGACAGGGTCTGAGCCAGGACAGAAACTATGGCACTAGGGTGTGGAGACGGTGAAGGGCTTCATGCAGGCCGTCAGGCTCAACCTTCAAAGGAATAACTCGGAGTCCAGTGTCCTGTCCCCTTTCCCATTACCCTTGACTTTTCCTGGCTCTGCTCCAGTGGGCTCAGGAGTGAGGCCCACTCTTTGCAACATGTGACTGAGGAGAAGTCAGATTGTAAAGGAGAAGTTGGAGAATTCTAGGATGGAGAAAACAGGTACAGAGGGGGTGAGTGATTTGCCTAAGGTCACACAGCTGACCTGGAGTAGTCTCCCCAGGAGTCCCCTAGTACTCTTCCCACTGCCATGGTTATCTTCCCTCCCAGTGAACTTATAGGGACCCCAAGGAATGCGTCACTAATGATGTAATTTCACGGAATGTGGGAGCGAGGGGTGTGTGTGGCACAGACACAGTGTACTAACAACGTAATGTGAAACTAGCATATGCCTGGCACATGGTAAGCTCTCCATGAGTGATTGCTTCCCTCTCTTTCATCACCTGGTTTGGGACGTGATGTCAGAGCTCAGAACCTTGCACGTGGTTGGCACTCTACTCAAGTTTGCTCATTGACGGCATGAATGCTGAGGTGTGGAGATGGGCTCCTTCCCACTTACTTATACTCAAAGGACGCTATTTATACACCTGCTGGGGGGAAGGTGTAGAGGGAATCAACTTTCATTTCCTCTCCCCCAATTATACGATCCTGCCTGCACCTGTGTACCTGTGCACATGTGTGCATACACACACGCGTGCACACACACATACAAGCTTTGGGGATTAGTGAGGAACATAGCCAGGTCTAAGATTATATTTGCTGGCCTCTTTTTTTTTTTTCTCATGCTTTAGTAGAAAAAGACATTCCTCCAAGCCCACAGCTGCAATCTTCCTGAGCAGTGTTCAGTCTTTAATCATGTTGCAGAGGACAGGATGATCCGTGACTCAGGAATCTGCTTCGTTGATAACTCAATTCGGTGGCTGGGTCACATTTGTAAGCAGTGATAGCACATTCTACGGAAACCCGGAATCCAATTAGGGCTAAGGGCTGCATCATTTCTCATCCCTCACTGTCTTCCACAGCCCCCGGCCGTTCGTCTTTCATGGTTGAAGGCTCCCTGAGGTCTGCAGGGCCAACCTCTGACCCTCCCATCAGGGGCCTTGGCTGCTTTTCTCATCTTCACAGCAGCTGCGAGTATTGGAACCAAAGCTTGAGGGGACAGGCTCTTCTTGTTCCCTGGGCCTGGGCCTCTCAGGACAATCCCAGGCTTTTGGTGGTTAAAGGTATTTCATTACCTCGATCCCACGTAGTCTTGGAGGTCCTGGGTATTTTCAAAGCCCACTCACCAGAGAGCCATTTGTTTGAGGCTGTGTGCATTAGTTATTGGCAACAAATGTTGAAGCAGAGACCGTTAGAAAATCAGACGTGAGGGTTTTAACAACACAGAAAGCAGACCCCAAATAGGTTTAATTGGTTGCACTCATATAAAAGTGCCAATAGATAAGGGTTACATGACTGGGCCACAGGCCATAACCAGAAGTTTCTGGATTTTTCTGAGATTCATACTCAGCTCCCAGATTCTAGGACTATTGAGGATTTTTTTCCCCCAGAAATTTCTGATGGACTACATTGACCCCATGGTCTCAACCTCCTCATTTTATGAGAACTTCACTTGTTCCACTACATTTCCCCCTCCCTCAGTGTTCATTCAGCCTCTTCATTTAATGAACTATTTAGATAAGTGACAGCAAATAACTTTCAACTTGCATGTCAGCTCCAATAGATCGGTAGTGGCTGCTCTAAAAACTGGGTCTAGAAGATTCTGACCTAACTGAGCACAGAGGGGAAGAATGCCATGTTCAATTAGCAAAGCCCTCCATGCCTGCCAGAGGGTGAGAAATGGCATTGTATGTCACATCATTTGCTATCTTTGCACTGAGCCATTCTAAGCTCTGAGAGGGGCCCTGTTAAATAAGATGAATAGACCTGGCCCTCACCTTGTTCCCAGTGTCTCTCATCTTAGGGATGATTAGCAAGCAAGTGTTCCCAGATCAATCGGTGGTGCCCTGGTCGAGGCAGATGTAAGTATCACTAAGCCATCTTGTCGAAGCACATGGACTTTGGAGTTGGATGTTCCTTAGTACAAATCCTGCTTCTGGCACTTCATGGGCAAGGGGAGGGCAGTGGGCTAGTTATCTAAGTGCTCTGAGCCACTCGCTGTATCTTCAAATGTAAAATGAATACCTATCTCACAAGAGAGTTGTCATTAAATGGCATCAGATTTTGAAGTATAAGGTGCTTACCTTATGTTAATGATTACTATTATAATTATCATTGGTTTGGAAACACAGATAGGTCTCTAAATTTTGTCTTGGGTACAGAGAAGTCTCCACAAAGATGCCTTCTTTTGAATTGCAAGCGGTACACAGGCATCCTTCAGAAGACAGAGACCATTCAAACAGAGGAGGACATTCTGCTTCTTGGTTAGGGAAACCTGAACTATGGAATATAAAAAAACTTTTAGGGTTAGAATTCAAAGCAACTTTCCTGAAATAAAAGAAGACTTGAATTTATTGGCTGAAAGGAAAATTGATACAGAGTCGTCAACACTGAAACAGATGCTAAGAAATGAATGCTTGACTTCAAAGAAAAAAAATTCCAGTGAAAAACCATCCCTTCAAAAACCAGGTAAAAACCCCCACAAAACTCCAAAAGAACAATCACACAAAATCTCAGACCAAGAAAAGCACTTCCAGAGTGGCAGAATAATGACCTCTGAAAATATACATCTTCATAAAAGCAATGAGAACACTAGTGAAAGTTGTCCAAGTCAACTGTTTCAGAGCTCTGGAAATTAACCAAAGGCTTTCAACAATCTGGGTATTATTGAAGAAAAATGGATGAATTGTGGTAAGAATAGCAAGTTTTGTGGTGTTTTAACTTGCCTTACTCCCATCCTCCTTTCAAGGGCCATGGTGCATTTGAAAACCAAAATTCTCACAGCCGTGGTAAGGAGAGCCAGCAGCCTGGCAGCCACTGGAGAGGACAGAATGGGTTTGGAGCTTTCCAAAAAACCCCATTCCCAGAGAATTGTCACTATTTGATCTGACAGCTCCCTGGAAAAGCTCCCTTCTCAGGGATTATCTTTATTTGACATGGATCAGTGCGTACTCTATGCAAACAGCCCTGTCCTGAGGGCATTTGTCAAAAACAATCAGCAGCTTGGGGTAGCAATACCAATTGGGGCTAACAGGGGGCTGATCAAAGCACTAAAAAGGCAAAACTGGAGAATGAAATGTCCATAGGGACTTGGAAAAGCTCTGGCATGTTCCTGGAATTCTAGAAGGCCACATGTGTGTGCTGGTTTGTACATATACCCAAGAAAATCCTGTGTAAGGCTTAACCTATTATTGACCTTGAGGCTCTGAGAAGGCAGGAAATAAAGACTGAGAGTTGGAAGTTGCTTACTGGTGTGTTGAAGACATACCTCAACACACACACACACACACACACACACACACAGTTTCATAGCAAAAGTAGGGAGTCTTAGTGGTTCTACTCCTAGTATATACCCAATAATTTGAAAATGTATGTACATGCAAAATCTTTCATTGTATATTCGTAGCAGTTTTATTTATAACAGCCTAGAAGTAGAAACAATCCTAATGTCCATCAGCAGATAAATGGGCAGAAAAATGTGGTATTCCCTTCCAGGAGTGGGGAAGGATTGATGAGGAAAACATGGCTGACTCACTAAGCTCCACTAAAAGGAAGGATCTGAGCTGGCAATTCACAGAAAAACCAATACAAAGGGCTTTTAAATATATAAAAACACCATATGTTTAAAACCGTTTGTCATCATAGGAAGATTATGCTTTACCCATCAGATTGACAGTGATCAGATTGTGAAAATTTACTGTGTTAGTGAGAGGATTAGGAAACTGGTTCTTTTCTTTTCTTTTTTAGATGATGCAAATGTCATTTTGGGGGCAATTTGGCAAAATCCCTCTCAATTACAACTCCACATGACCTTTGATCCATGCACTATATTTTAGGAGTCTATTGCCTGACTGCAGGGTAACAAGCCTTACAAGAATATTCATTGGAGTATTATTTCCAATAGCAAAAGCCCCCAAACACCCTAAATAAATGTCCATTGAGCAAAGAATTGCATTTACTGGGTTATTCGGCAATCACATTTCTGGGCATTTCTCAGAGACATTAATGTAAGTCCACCCAAAAATCTGCACACAAGTATTCATAGCAGCTTCATCTATAATATTTGTATCGATGGCTACTTTACATACAATGACATGTACCATTCTTAAGGTTTACAATTCTATATGTTTTGGCAAATTCATACTTGCCTGTAGTCCACCCTTTATGGTATTTAAAACATTTCCAATACCCCCTAAAGTTCTTTTGTGCCCTTTCTATTTCATCTCTGTCCCCTCAACCCACCCTCAAATCTCAGGGCAAGTACTAGCCTGATTTCTTTCACTATAGATCAGTTTTCATATAAATGGAATCATACACTATATGTTCCTTTATGTTGGCTGTATTTGTTCAGGAACATGTATCTGAGATTCTTCTGTGCTGTAATGTGCGTTGATAGCTCACTTCCTTTTCTGAGCCACCCAGGCACCCAGTAAGGCATATGTTTACACTTACGAGAAACGACCACATTTTTTTTTTCTAACGCATTGCATCATTTACTTTCTCACCAGCCAAATAGATGGGCCTATTTGAAATTTTTAATGAGCATGCAGTTTTCATGTGCGTGTTGGCCCTTTGCATATATTCCTCTGTGGAAGTGTTTGCTCAAGTCTTTCGTCCATTTTTGAATTGGGCTTTTTATTACTGAGTTGTGAAAAATTTTTTTCCTCCAGCTTTATTGAGATGTAATTGGCATATAACACCGTGTAAGTTTAAGGTGAACAATGCGTTGATTTGATACCCTGATATATTGCAAAATGATTGCCACCATAGGACTAGTTAACACCTGCATCTCGCCACGTAGTTACCGTTTCTTTCTTGTGGTGAGAACATTTAACATCCACTATCTTAGCAACTTTCAGGTATATAACAAAGTAGGAATTCTTAAACATTCTGGCATGAAGTCCCTTAGTTGGTATGTTTTGTGAATACTTCCTCCAGTCTTTGACTTGTCTATTTATTTTCTTATCGGCAAAGTTTAAAATTTTTGATAAGGTCTGATTTATCAGTGTTTTTGCATTGTAGTTTCTGCTTTCTGTGTCTTGTCTAAGAAATATTTTCTTTCCCTAAGGTGGTTAAGATATTCTGTTTTATCCTTTAAACTTTTAAGTTTATGTCTTTGCTTTATTTCCGATGTTTGAAAAACCAGATGTGTACGTTACATTTAATATTTAAAAAATAACTAATTAAAGGGAAACATGTAAGAGAGTCAGTGGGAGCTGCACTTGGGTTTTGAAGCCCAAGATGTAACTTGGTTGTGTCCAGCCAGGTGGCCTTGGGCAGATCACTCCCCAGGGAACAAAATGGGCCAAAGAGTATAGCAATGGCCCACTGAGGGTCCGTATAGGTAAGTGGTTTTGAAACCTAATTGGAGAAGGGTGCGGCTCAGCGGTGAGGACACACAGCCCACTAGAGCTGGCGTCCAAGAAAACACAGAACGTCCCCCACATAGTGATGAAGAAGAGGGCCAGGTTTTCCCCTCCACAGTCCCTCAGCCTTCTCTGCTGGGCAGTGGGGGTCAGCTCCTGGCTGACAGTTAGCCTTTCAGCCACAAGAGGGCACTGTGCGAGCAGGTTTCTAGGCCAGCTGGGCGCTGCCTTGCAGCACGGATTCGGTGCTGGGTCCAGATAGCAAAGGTGGTGGTGTATTGGCTTTCCAGCGGCAGCGGGAGGCTTTATAAGTCATGTGTGGTCACACGGAGAGGTGGAGAGGAGGGCAGAGCAGTGCCTTCACCGGTGATGTAGAAGGCCCAGCCAGTGTGTTCCCTCCGAGCTGGAGGCCTCAAGATGGTGCCATATCACAGCCCAAGGGCCAGGAAGGGGCTGGTGGAGGAACGAAGGTAGAGGCCGCTGGGCCATCATCAGACAGGGCCCACTTTGGCCCAATACCATGAGGAAACTTGGACACCAACATGGGGCCATGAAAGTCCCTGGACCCTCACTCTGATGCCGAGAGCCACCAAGCTATTTTAGCTGTTAATGTGCTGAAAGGGGAGCTGTGGAAGGTCAGCACTGCTCCTCACCACAGGGCCAAAGATGCAGTGGCCTGGGGCTACATCAACACCATGTAAAAGATTTTCCCACACCGGGACAGAAGGTGGCCAAGGCCAGTCTCCTCCTAAGGAAGTAGCTTCAGGACCACAGGGTACTAGGCTGGGAGGTTGGAGGGAATCACTGTTTGTAGTTGCAGCGGCCACAGCACCGGGCCCGTTCCAGACTCATGCAGGTGAACTCGTCATCTGTGGGGTTGCCAGAAATCGTACCCAAATCCATCCCAGATGCTCCCTTTCCTGATCCCTTAAAAGCTCCCATTGTCCTTTGAGCTTCTCAGTCTGATAGCTTGAGTCCTCCCTGACTTGACTCCTGAAAACACCTTTATCTTTTGACTCTCCCACCTTGGGAGGCCTGAACACACCGTTCCTGTAATCTGATGGAGCCCAGATCTGCCCTGCTGTGTTTGCATTCCTCCCTCTGCCTGGAATGTCCTCCTCTATCTTGTCTACCTGATAAGCCTGAGTCATCCTTCAAGACTCTGCTCAAGGGGCACATGGGTGTCTCAGTCAGTTGAGTGTCCTACTTCAGCCCAGGTCATGATCTCACGGTTCATGGGTTCGAGCCCCACATTGGGCTCTCTGCTGCCAGCACAGAGCCCGCTTCAGATCCTCTGTCCCCCTCTCTCTGCCCTTCCCCTGCATTCACTGTCTCAAAAATAAATACACATTTAAGGGAAAAAAAAAAGATTCTTCTCAGGCATCACCTTTCTTACAAAGCCTTACCTGGTCAGCTCCAACCTGGCTGCAAGTAGAATGCTTGGCCACGGAACAAAAGTACAGGGTGCTGAGCACAAATCTGTTCCCCCCTCTACTCCTTGCCGAGACAATCCTGATTTTGCCCAAGTATTCAGTCCTCAGCAAGGTGACCCTTCCCCTGGTCAAGGATAAACATGGAAGAGGCCAAGCCCAATATGGTTCTGGCCATGTCTGCATGTTCCACTGGACTGGTGGTTGGTGGGTGGGGAGGGCTGAGTGCTTCCAAAGGGACTCAGACAGGGACGGATCCTGCTGGGCTTGTTCGTCATTGCATGGTCAAAATCTGAAGCAGGGCCTGGTGCTAAGCAGGTGCCACAGGAGTTGAGAGAAGCTGTCTTCTCCATCAGATCTTTTAGGACTATTTTCATTAGGGCTGGTGAGTAGGTTTCCCTCCTCCCAGAGTCTAAGAGGCCCAGGGTGTCTTCTTAGACTCAGAGGTGATGAAGGATTAATTCAGGTCCCGTGGCTAATTGGGTCTTCTGTCCCCAAAGCCTGTACTCTTGTTTGTTTTTGTTAATTCAAAAACATTCATCAAATGCCTGCTATATGATAGCCATGGAATGTTCAGGAATGGATAAAACCAAGTTCCTGCCCTGCTGGGGCTCCTAGCCTTTTTGAGGGACACACATAAACAGGTAATTATCCTCTGATGCCATAAGGGCATGGATTCTTCAGAACAGAGAGACTTATTAGTTGCTCATAAGAGCATCCACTCTGGACAGTTTAAGCAGAAAAGGAATTTATGAAAAGCCACAGGACAGCTCACGGAATCCTGTGCCAAATGAAAATGATGTCTCAAATCATGCCATGAGACAAACCCGAACTCAGTTTACTAGATCAGGTCCTCCTTCCCTACCAGCTGGTATTACAGAGGAAGAGACCAGGTCTAGCTTCTGAGGATAAGGAAGCTTGGATCTGAGGATTGAGAGGGAGTTTATTAACATATGATTTCCTGTAGAGAGGTACAGATAACAGTTTTCATTATAGAGTTATGGCAAGGCTACAATCAGGGAGCACCTTGCTTCTCCTTTTCCTCCTTTGCTGAACTCAAACCGATCAGACCCCAAAATATTATTTTTTACATTATTTTTTAATTTCAGTTTTTACACTTACATCCAAATTAGTTAGCATATAGTGCAACAATGATTTCAGGAGTAGATTCCTTAATGCCTCTTGCCCATTTAGCCCATCCCCTCCCCCTCAACCCATCCAGCAACCCTGTGTTTGTTCTCTATATTTGAGTCTCTTATGTTTTGTCCCCCTCCCTGTTTTTATATTATTTTTGCTTCTCTTTCCTTATGTTCATCTGTTCTGTGTCTTAAAGTCCTCGTATGAGTGAAGTCATATGGTATTTGTCTTTCTCTGACTGACAGATTTTGCTTAGCATAATACTCTCTAGTTCCATCCACGTAGCTGCAAATGGCAAGACTTCATTCTTTTTGATTGCCGAGTAATACTCCATTATAGATATATCCCACATCTTCTTTATCCATTCATCCATTGATGGACATTTGGGCTCTTTCCATCCTTTGGCTATTGTTGATAGTGCTGCTATAAACATTGGGGTGCATGTGTCTGTTTGAAACAGCACACCTGTATCCCTTGGATAAATGCCTAGTAGTGCAATTGCTGGGTCGTAGGGTGGTTCTATTTTTAATTTTTTGAGGAACCTCTATACTGTTTTTCCGAAGTGGCTTTGCCAGCTTGCATTCCCACCAGCAATGCAAAGAGATCCTCTTTCTCTGCATCCTCGCCAACATCTGTTGTTGCCTGAGTTGTTAATGTTAGCCATTCTGACACCAAATTATTTTTAAGAATACAGATGCATTAAAAAGAAAAAGGACAAAAGAAAAAAATCCCAGAGCAACCGTAAAAGTACCTTAGGACTATGTCTGTTTTATCTGAAGTGCCCAAAAAGTTATTCTAGCAAAAATGATTTGGAGGTGCAGAGGACACTTTCAGTGCCCTGGCCATGTCCCCTTTCCCACCTGTGTGCTCAGGTTTGTTTCAGCGCCTCCCCACCCCCATGACAAGCTCTTAAAGATCACATTTCTTTTATGAACGCGGACAAATTAAGTTGGGCCTGGTCTGGCCACTGATAAAAATCCAAAGGCACTTAGATTTGAACGTACAAGTCTTTATTATTCTGAAAAGCACAACCCAGGCATCTCAGCTTTAGCTGCCATTGCCATTTGGTTGGAATGAGAGATGCTCCCTGCTCATGTCAGGGGAGGAAAGAACAGCTTCTTTGATCAAGGATTGGATAAGCCCGGGCCCCTCAGAACACAGCGTCCCTGGGGTGGGACATCGATTTGCAGCTTTCTCTATTAGTTAGACAGCAAGGGAATTTTTATTCTACCTACAGACTCAAGTTGTGAAGAGTTTTTAGAGGAGGCTCATGAATGAATGTGAGGGACCTCCCAGTGGGCCCGAATGTGTGTGTTTCTCTCTCAGCGGTTCACATGCATGGGCTCTGAAACACATGGGTTCCTCTGGCCTCCCTGGTGGCCTTTCAGAGAGGCGTATCAGCTGAGATGCTTATGCCAATTCCATATTCTCTGGTCTTCGCAGATCTTGATTTAGTACACGGGGTGGGGCTGTGTACCTGCGTGACCTGGGCACAGGTGACTCTGGCACAACTTGGGAAGCTCCTTGTGTGGAGGAAGAAACAACCCCTTCACACCAAGGTGTCTGTCAGGCCAGATTATACTCAGGTTGGCAATGTGCTCACATCCGGAACTGACTGGGGGAGGGGGCAGTGGAGGGAGGAGCCCCAGGCAGAGAAGCTGGCTGGAAAGCACTAGAAGCTGGGAGACAGAAAACTGAAGGGCAAGTTGTGCCCCCCCACCCCCACCCCCCCGATCCATGGCCAAGGTTGAGCAGGCAAGACCCTGTGGCTCCGGCTTCGGCCTTTGCCCCACTCTGAGCCTTCAGGAATCACTGCCCACCAGGTTCAGCAGGGCGTTCTTGTAGTCACCACTGGTGTCTCCCTGAGGACAGGAGGGACAAGAGAGTCACAGGGGTATCTGTCAGCTGTGGTTATTACTACAAGTCATGGTCTTCGGGAAGAGACCTGGCACATCCCCTGTGGGTTCCCATGACACAGGCCCACACTATGTCACCCACCTTTTCTTGTTTTCCATTTCAGGCTATTTCTTTGTATCTCCTTTGATTCTCTTATGAGTACAGGGGAGCTTAATGTAGAAAATGAATCACAGACACAGTTCTGCTCTGGAGCAAGGAAGGCATTTGGATGGTCCCCTACCCCCGTCAGCTGTCTCAGGACTCTTCCCCATGTCAGGACCTGGGCAGGCCCCACCACTCATTTATTTGACATGACCCATCATTTATTCAACACCTCCTACTGCAGATCAGGGAACCGAGGTTGGAAGTAGGGCCCCCAGGGCCATATACCCATACCCACATACCTAGAGGCAGTGGGGGAGGCGGTGAGAGCCCCGGCTTTGGGTCCACGCAGAACCCAGACGAAAGCTCTGTCACTCACTGACCCTATGGCTGAGGCAAGTCCTGTCTCCACCCTGAGACTCCCGCTCATCTGTCAGCTGACATTGATGCTGATAATACAAGCATTGCTAAGATGTGCTGAGGAGTGACTAGCAGGGGAAACGTGGGCTTGCCTGCATACCAGGTGGCTCACATAGGGGTGCAGCAGCTGTCTCCCAATAGGATAGACCCCACAAGGCCAATGGCTGAACCCCATATGTGTGGTCTACCAGTCCCCTTTAGCTATGAGGCGGGTCCTGATAGGTCTGGCTGGTCCAGGATCTGCACACAGAGCCAGGGAGAACAGGGGAGGGCATATCACCAACTCCCTTTTTATGCAGTTGAGGAAAAGGGGAGGGTGAGGATATAAGTGATAGGGGTGGGCCAGTTCCCCTTTCCTGTGCGCTACAGCAGTTTATGCCTCATGAGAATCACCGAGTCCTTATCGGTTTAGTCAGCTTTGCTTGTGCAATCATTTGGGCGTGAAATTTTCTTGTAGATTTTTAACCACATTTAAAATTTCTTCCTTCCTTCCTTTCTCCCTCCCTCTTGTCCTCCCTCCCTCCCTCCCTCCCTCCGTTCCTTCCTTCCTCCCCCTCCCTCCCTCCCTCCCTCCTGTCCTCCCTCCCTCCCTCCTTCCTACCTTCCTTCCTTCCTTCCTTCCTCTTTTACTATTCACAAAACAATTTTTGTAATACAGCATTTTTGTTTCTGTGTTATTTTGCTTTTTTTCAGAAAACTATTCATGGTGTCTATCTTTTTAAATGTGTGGGTATAAAGTTATCCATGGGTTTTTTTTTAATTTTTCTATTAATTTCTATACAGAAGTTTTTAATGCTGGTATCACCATTGGGCATCATTTTTGCTTTGATGACAACTACAGAGAGTGGTCTATATTAAAAAGAAAATATTTGGCAATTCCAAGCAAATTTTCGTAAGTGACAACAGTAGGCAAAACCTAACGAGGGCGGGCTTTCTTGTATGTCTAGACGGGGGACTAGATCATCGATGATATTTTTCAGGTGCTAATTAGCCTGCTAAGTCTCCATCATGAAGTCTACACACTGGATGCATCAGTGTTTCTGTTCCTCTGAAGTCTGCCTGTGGCTCAATCTAACTGTGATGGTGAGAAGGTAGAGACATTTCCCTGATGCCATAGAAACCATGTATCGTTGAAAATTTTCCTAACACTCTCCTGGGACTGGAGGCTGGGAAAGCCATTGCTGCAGGTGACACATCAGGAGCCAGGGCTGGGTTTTGGGCAGCCCTCCTGTCTTTTGACAACACTGGCTGGAAAGCCAAAAACAACACAAAGAATAATCCCGCGGTCCTTCACCCCCACCTACCCGCTGGCCCATCCTGAGACATTTTAAAGTAGAAATGTCTTTTTACCATACTGTGAGCTATGTGTTTCTTGGAAAGAGTGGCTGACAACAGATATTTGTAGAATAACTAGAGACTTGACTTGACCCAATGGAGACTTAGGGGTATACTTCTCGAGGTTTGACTTCTGTTCATGAAACTGTCAAGACGTCATTTGCATTAATAACTAGAAGAGTTATTACAAAATTATAGCGGTGTGATTATCACTGCATTTTCTCGGGTCCAGAAGGTTTACTGACCAGCATCTGGTTTGGTAGTGTGCTGGAGCCCATCTGACTTATCTCCTTAAAATCATGCTGCTAGGATTAGATGTGAAGTCTAGATTTGAAAGCTACTGCCTCAATTCCTACCAAACTATATACTGTCATTGACATTCGGACATGGCTTCCTCCCTCTGAAATGATTCAGTGTGTCATTTTCAAAAGGACGACCATAGCTCGAACGCAAAGCCAACTCCGGGTGTGATGTACACGGGCCTCCATGATCTGGTCAGTGTGCACCTGCCCAAGTCCCCTCCCAGCCCTAGCCACACTCACCCCCTTGCCAATCTCTGTACACACTGCATGGCAATGAATGCTCGAGTGTGACACCCACTGGGAAGGGATGGACACATGTGACTTAGGACTTTGGTCACAGCATCCAGGCCTCCCAGTAATGCCTCCGTTTCAAACTAGTGGTAGAATCAGGAACTCATGGCTTACCATGATCATGCTGCTGAGGGTCTTGCCGTACATCTTCGTGAACTGACACTTGATAAGATTTAAGTCAATTTCGCTTCTTGAAACGATGTTTCTTATCAGGGTTCCATCACGCGTCCCTGCTCCCTGGACAAGACACAGCAATCAACGATCACTGCTGGCCCTTCTGGTCCATCTCTGTGATGAGGGACGCATCTGTGCTTTGGGTGCAGGGGGCCTTACGGGGGGACGGAGATGCAGGAATGAGCCTCTGCTTCATCGGGTGAAGCACTGAGAGGGGTACTTTCGTAGCTCAGGATCTCCATTCCCTCAATATTTTCTCCCTCACTGGCCCACGTATCAGCCCCTATTGGGAGCCAAATGTCCCAAAGTGCACTGTGTGTTGGCTTTGCCACATCAGATTCTAGGCACAGAATACTCACCACTAAAGGAATACGACGTCTTCCTAGGGTAGCGACATCATGAAGCTCGGCTCAACTGGCCAAGTCACAAGCAGGACCTTCCTGCTTACTTTCATCTTTGACTAGTCTCATGTCAGATGGCCAAGGGAACCCCATGCCCTCTCTCACTTCCTGGCCATAGAACTTAGGACTCTAATTGCAGGTGGTACCAACAAGCACAGATCAGAGAAGGTGGCCACTGACTTCAGTCTCGGAATCACTTTGAATGTCTATCTTCCAGTTTGGTTCCAGGTGCCAGAAACTTCACCCGATACAAGTGGCTTGGATGTCTGTTTGAATGGCTAGTGCAGCCTCTTGGACAACAGACAAACCCAGATTGGCATATCTGGGATGCACACGAAAGTTGAGTGCTGCATGTGACAATCTCCCTCTGAACTTCCATTCAAAGGGCGCCTTGACTTCCTGCTCTCTCCAGGAGGTCACATGGTGGGATAAAACGGACAGGTGGACTGGCTTGGGTTCAAATCAAGGCTCTGCCACTTACCAGCTGTGTGACCTTGACCACAAGCCCTACTTTCACCATCTCTAGGATGGCAGCTATGACACAGGTCTCACAGGATTGTGATAGAAGGTCAGTGCAATGAACACCTGCAAAAACACCTGCTCAGATTCACCCTCACGAGGTGTGGATTCCCTTCTCTGGACTCAGCTTGCCCTTTGAGAGCTACAGCATTCTGATCACAAGAGGTTGGAATAAGAGAAGACACAGGGTTGAAGACGGTAGTGGCTCTGAACACCTTGGCTTTGTAGTTGGTGCCTAGTAGGGCTGACAATAAAGGGCACAAAAGGCAGAATAGTTACCTTCAAGGCGTAGTAAAGTCGCTCTGCAAAGTAGCTGTGGAGGTTCTGGGTGCATTTCACTGACAAACAAGAAAGCTCTGTTAACACTAGAGGTTGTAGGTGGCATTGTGTACATGTTTATTTATTTACGTCCTGCCTTGGGTCTTAAGGGCCAGCATTATGCAATTCTTGGCCTATTTATTTATGCTTTGCCTCGTTCAAAAACAAGAGGCTTTGCGTTGGGTGGGGTGGGACAGGGAAGGAAGCCTGGGGCACTGGGCACAGGTCTGAAGGCACAGAGCAAGCAGGCAAAGCATGAGGTGTAAAGGCACTGGGGTCCACAGGGCTGGCCCGTGGGAGCCTGGCTCTGTTCAGGGCAGCCCCTAGGCTCTTACACTCCAGAGCCAGCTTTGCCAAGAATCTGGCCACTCAGCTCCACAGAAGAGCCATGGTTATAGTGACCACCGGCCTCAGAATGTCCACTTTACCTGTCGCTTATCAGTAAGGTCCCTGCATTTGAATTTCCATGTGACAGATGGGGCCCAGCCCCAGAGCACTAAGGGCATCAGAGGGTGGGCCCCACACTCGCTTTCATAGATGCTGCTGCAGAGACTCGGCATCTGGGTCAGGGAGGTTGGCACTCTAGCCCAGGGCAGCAGAAAGAGTGTGGGCTTTGCTTGAGGTAGGCCGGTGTTCAACAGCCTGCTGATGGCCTGGCATGACTTCATTGTCTGACCTGCCTGCCTTACCCAGTCCTCATCTGCGAGGGGGATGATGGGAGTCTTCAAGGAGAATAGGAAGTGGCCAGCACAGGAGGGCACTGCACACCCTGCTTTTCCCTGTCCGAAGATTTACCAGGAGGTCGTTCAAACTCCATGCAGGGGCTGACTCACTGAGATTGGAGCGGGGGGTATGCTGAGATGCTCCGACATAGACGGGTTTTTATCACAGCAGTCAAAGCCTGCTGGAGAGTGTCAGATGCCCCGGGCCACCCTGCAAGACCCAGGCACACTGTGGAGCTCCCCTGACTGCCCAGCACCGGACGGGGACAGCCTGGTGTGGAGGTGAGTGTCCTAGCCCCGGGGCCCTGACCTTGGCTCCATCATGGCAGGGAGGAGAGGACAAGTCCCTCTGCCCCTGGGCCTCAGCTCTTTGCTGTGCCACGGTTCCCCTCCCTGTGATCTCAGTTCTGGCCCCCAAGATGTGGTCAAGCTTTAGGGAAGGTTCTCAGTGCTCCCCAGCATCAGCCCATCAATCACTCAGTTTGGACTCCAACTATGCATCATCATTTCTTCGATGAGCAACCAAGGAAGAGACCAGGCTGCTGGCTCAGGTCTAGACAGGTGGCTTTCTTCAGGGCTTCACAGCCAGAACCAGAATATTCCCTGTGTGGCTGTTGGAGGGGAGCACAGGCCCTGGGTCTGACATAATCCTGCAAATGCACACACACATTCACATACTCACTTATTCTCACATGCCTCCTGCTCACACTAACACTCACACTCACACTCGCACTCACATAGCACAGGGATTACGTGGGCAGTACTGAGAATAGTCCTTGGTGGGACACGCCACACGGAAGACACGGAGGGTAGAATAATTCCAGTGTCCTGGGCTGAAGGGTACATGTGTGTGGCCTGGCGGTGGCCAGCGGTGGTCCCTTGAAGGTGGACATAGGGACCCAGTTGCTTGCTATTGCCACCCCAGGCACAGCCCCACTGCCGAGCCCCGTGACTTTGGACACACGCGTGTCTGAGCACCGAGCCCCATCTCTTACCCACTGTGAGCATGGCCTCCTCCAGGGAGCCGTGGGTCTCACTCTTGATGCTGTCCTCAATGCTCTTGCTGGCGATTTTCTCATATTCCTCAAACACTGTAGAGAAACACCCTTTCTTAAGGGATATGCGGTCTCAGTGCGACACCCCCGGCGTCTCAGATCAGAGACTGCATACCCATGTGCCATCCCTGACCTCCACCTGTTTACTGGGGAAAGGGTCCCTTTCCCTGGCTCTCACCCCAGCTGCATGACTAGACAAGGATGCACACTGGATAGTCAGCGTGAAGGGAGAGGCCCTGTGGCCAGGCCGCCCTGCGCCGCCTTACATTGCCTCCTTCCTTCCCCGGTACCTCTCATCAGGTGCGTGGCACTGCGTGTGCACAGGATGGTGATGAATTTCATCTCGTCAGTCCCGTGAATCTTCTCGCCCGCGGCGTACAGATCCTAGCATTGGGACAGCCGCAACAGCCAGTGAAGGGGAGCAAGGAGGTGAGGTCTCACCCCCACCCACCCACCAGGTCGGTTAAAATCCCTTCTGGATACCGGGCCAGAAGCCACCCTGCCAGCTCCCCTGCCTCCCTCTGGGGCTTTGCTCTGTCTCTGGGCATCTCCAAGCACTCTGCCAGCAGGCAGAACTATGGCAATCTGAATGTGCCCAGTGGGTCCTCAGAGGCCTAGAGTCCCCAGGTTGGGCTGTTCCAGGACAGAGCTCCAGTGGACCCCTTCCAAGTCACTCCCCTTCTTGCTTTCTGAGTGTCTCCGACACCCTCACTTTCCTCCCGGGACACCAAGGAGATAAAGGTCTGCAGAGAGCGGGGCTGGGTCCCCGCCTAGCTTAGTGCCAAAGAGAACCCGGATGGGCAGAGGGGCTGAGTGAGGCTTCCAGGCATCAGCCCCAGGAGTCTAGATGGCAGAGGGTGGGGCAGGAGGCCTGCAGGGCAGAAGCAGCTGAGGGTGTATGTAGCCTCACCTGTGCATCTTGGACGGCCAGTCCTGGGTCCACAAAGCCGCTCACGTCATCCCTGCTGCCCTAGGAACAGAAAAGGTGACGATGTAAGGCAGGCTAGCCCAGCAGAGCAGTTGAGGCAGAGGGGAGAGCTGGGCAGGAGGGAAGGCAGGGCTCTACAGCTTTCTGGCCATGGGCACCTTAGCAGGCCAGTTACCCTGTCCGGGGCCAGGTTTTCTCATCTGTAAAATAAGAGTAGTAATGGCTGCCTCCGAGGGAGCTGGGGGAATCAGTGAGCTAAGGTAAGCAAAGTGCCTGGCAAGGGCTGTGTGTGTGAAGCACCCCCTAGGGGACAGGGCACTTTCCTCCCAGTTCTACGGCGCCCCCATGTGGCTGTCAGGGAGGTGCAAGTGTGAGAATCCTCCAACCACGCAGGGAGGTAGGTACCCAATGAGCCCAGGCCGCTGGGGAGGTACCTAGGCCCTTGCTCCACCCCACCCCAGCAGCTCTGCCCAAGAACTGCTCCCTGGGGCCCAGCTGATGCGGTCCTCCAGGCAAGGGGCTCCCAGCAGCCTGGGCTGTGATACCTGCAGGAGGCACACCAGGATCCTCTCCAGGTAGCCGCTGGTGTCTGCCTGGATGTCTTCCTCCAGGCTGGCCCCATAGTCTGCAGGGGAGACAGGACCGTGAGGCACAGACCCGCTTTCCTCCTCCCAGCCCCATTCCCTGCGCTTCCCCCAGTTAAAGCCTTCTGGTAAGAACGAGTCACATGGAGTGGACATACTCCCCAGGTGCCTGAATGGCAGAGGCCCCACCTCCTGGTGGGGAAGCAACACAGACTGCCAGCCCACCTCCGATCACAAAGGTGGGTCAGGCCAGAAAGCCCCTCTAGGGGCTGCCTCCTGAGCTCTGCTTCATGTGCAGTGTGGCAAAGCCAGAGCTTTCAGGCACATTGCCCACCAGGCAGACCACGGGGAGGACATGCTGGCTTCCGTTTGCCTTGCATCCTGCAGACTCCACGATAGCTGGCCTGTGGTCTACACCCCCCATTGCAATGGGGCCCCCGCACGGTCCCCAGGGTCAGCCTGTGTCCAGCCAGGAAGGAGCCAGCGCCATCCAGCGTGGACACAGCCCGGGGGCCACCGCACTGCCATGCCCTCAAGGGGCAGAGAGCTTAGCGTGCGTGCCCCTCTCCCCCAGCAGCCCGTGGGCTTCAGGGGGCTTAGAGACCATCAGGCACAGGACTGGACATACAGTAGGTGCTTAGCACCCATGTGTGGAAAGGCCCAGAAAGGGTCTCTTCCAGTGTGGCTCAGTGCACCGCTTGTCCCTCATCCCCTGCCAGGCTGCCAAAGCCTGTGGCCATTTCCAAGTGAGTCTCGATCTCAGGCCTCGCACCTTCCCTCACCTTCCTCGTAAGCCTTCATTATCTCTTGCAGCTGGTTCTTGGTCCGAGAAGCCAGGATTTCGATGATGACGCCCTCTTTGGTTCCCAAGCCCTGTGGATAAAAACCTCTGTCTGCTGGAGAGCTCTGCCCGTGCCCTCCTGCTCTGTCCACACCCTCTTAACTAGAGGCAGAACCGGTCACTGCTCTGCCCCCTCCGACGGGGGCTTCACTGGGGGGTGTTTCTGGAGGAAGTCGCACGTGTTTGTCTCCAGTGGTGGATCCTGTGGGCAGGTGAGGCGATGGGAAAGTTCTGTTTTGGCTCCGCCCTCCATGCTGGTTGGTCTCCAGCCAGGTCTCTCCACCTCTCTGAGCCTAAGGCTTCTCTCCTCGGGATAAAAAGCTGCCCGTCCCGAAGGAGAATTAGAGATAACAGATGTCAAATGCTGGCGCCGCACACCCAGTGAGTGTCCTTTCTATGGAGACAATTCTTCTAGCCGGACCCTGATTCCCTCCTTGATCATCTGCGGACCCTGATTCCCTCCTTGATCATCTGTGAGGGCGGAAGGAGCAGTGGGAGTAATAGGAAATCCGAGAGACCAGGCAGAGACCGCAGACGTAGCTCTCTATTTCTTGCACACCTGGTCTGGTGCTGTCCTGAGAAGTGCTGAGTTTGGCTTCCTTGTGGCGGGGGGACGGCAGAGGCCAGCCAGTCTGGGTGTGGGGGCAGTCAGGGCAGCAGGCTGCAGGCTCAGCCGGCCCGGTCATTTCAAAAGGTGGCTCAAGGGGAGCTCGGAGCTCCCAGTGCCAGGCTCTCTTGGGAAAGGTGTCCCAGGCAGTGCCCCCACCCAGTCCTCCTAGGTGTTTCTGCCCCTCCCCCACCCCACCTGCTTAGTTACCTTCATGGCATCATGCAGCTCCTTGGCTTCGTATCTGTATGGTGGGTACATAAGGGCCACGATGAGCCTCTCAAACTTGCCACTCAGCTCCGACTTCAAGGTCTCGGTGAGATCCTAATGCAAGAGAAGGAAGGACAATGTTCTGGGTGTCCTGCCCACCTGAGTGTGGACAGCAGGGTGTGCCAGCCAGTCCTGGGGGCTCTGGCTGGACTCCCCTGTGGGCTCTGCCACGCGCTGGTGCTGGCTGGGGTTTCTTGGGCCAACCGCTTTGCCTCTCTGAGCATCATCATCCTTACCTGTGAAATGGAGACAGAGATGCTCCTGCTTTATACCATTGCTTAGGGGACTGGCCGAGAGATGTGTGTGGCTCGACTCAGCTCTCAGTGCGGTGCTGGGCCAAAATACACATTTATCATTGCTCATCATCAAATCCCATCATAGCCCATGGGCACTGAATAGATGCATGATTGAATTAAGGAATCTATCTCATGTGTGTCTCCTTCTAGGGACACTGGTCTCCAGAAGAAGCCACAAGACCACACCCAGCTGATCTGCACGACACAGCAAAGGACCAAGGACCTTGTCAGACCTGGATTTAAATCCCAACCTTGTTGCCTGTAGGCTCTGGGATCTTGGGTAACTTATTCCACCTCTTAAAACATCAGTTTCCCCTAATGCTGAATGCAGAGAATAATGCCAGTTGTGAAGATTAAGAGAAAGAAATTAAAAAAAAAAGTTAAAAAGGACACTGGTGCCCCCTGGAATATTTAGACTTCATCATTCACTTTCCTGCGTCAAATCTTCCAACTCATGACATGCGTTGGTGGAGGTTTCCTCCAGCCATGGCTATGTGTGCCTTTGTTCCTGTGTTTGGCTAGTGCCCCAGTGCCTGGCTCTGACCCGAGCTGGTGGAAGGAAAGGGGAGAGAAGAAGGGTCCAGCCTGTGTGCTCCCTGGAGCTCACTTGAGGCAGAGAGAGGAGGCACAGGGCACAAGAAGCTCCAAAATGAAGGGAGAGTCCTGTGCCATAGAACGGAGCGGAGCTTGGCCTGCACCTCTGTGCGTGGGCAAGAGAAGGGCGTTCCAGGCTGTGGGAACAGGGTGAGCAAGGTACAGAGGCCGGGAAACAGCTCAAGGACAGGGTTGTGGAGCCAATGTCAAGGAGCTCGGTGAGAGAGACGGGGGTGGAGAGGAGGAGGCGGGCAGGCTGGACTGTAGAATGTCTGACACCAAGCCAGGGGTGTGAGGAGCCATAGGTAGCTTTTCCCAATAAAACGCAGGATGGCTAGTGAAATTCTAACTTCAGATAAGCAATTAATAATATTTTTGGTGTAAGCGTGCGCTATCTGCCCCATGGTTCTAGAAGCTGGCCTCAGACAAGGGCCTCACCCAGAAGAGAGCTGCCCCCCCGCAGGCTGTCTCCGGCCACAGCAGTGCCCGCCCACCCCCACCCCGAGGAAACCGGACTCCCGTCCCACCCTTACCTTGCCAAACTGTGCCTTGAAGGACTTGGCGATCTGTTGCCGCTGTGCGTTGCTTCTCTTCGTGAGCACATCAATGATGGCCTGCTCGTTGGTCCCTGCAGGGGGGCACAGTGTGAGCACCCCCACTGCTCCCAGGGAGGCTGGGGGCTGAGCAGGAAGGAGGGAAGCTGCCTGGTGGCCAAGAAGTGGGCACACACCTCCTAGATAGCTCCAAAACCTGACGATTTCATGGTGTCGATAAGACACCTAGGCCGGAGATCCTTCTGTCCTTTCCCCACCTCCTACCCACACAGTGTTGGGGTGCTGCCTGGGGCCAGTCTCAGGGTGATAGAATCTGAGGACCCTCTGGTCATCTGGTCTGCTCTGGACGTCGCCTGGGGCCTTTGGAACTTGGACAGTGAGACCTCCCATCCTGTCTTCTCTTGTGCTAATGGCAGTGGGGGGAAATAGGACCGAGCGCCCAGCAAACTGGTTCTTAGTCCCATTCCAGCAGCCCGTGGGCAAGCAGCCTCATCTCCCCGAACATCCCTTTCCTCCTTTGGGAAGTGGAGATGACGGCAGAGATCTCACAGGAAGTAGAGGTCATGAGCATGCTGTCAAGGTTCACCTAGAAACGGCGCTTCCAGGCCCTGGCTGGATTCAGGAATGCGCACACCGGAGACAAGGAAGGAGGCCCCCTGTGCCCAGCCCAAGCAGAGGGGGGAAGCTGAGTGTCCCAGTTCAGCCCTACAGAACCTTCAGCTTCATCCCTTCCAAAACTTACAGTGACAGGCGGGTCCAGAGTTTCTGAGGCCATTCTGTGAGAAGCCTCAGACCGAGCCGGGTAAAGTTGCCCACCCAGGGACGCATAGGCATGCACGGCAGATGGCCTCCTCTTCCCGCCCAGGGAGGCACAACCACCCTTCCCCTTCTCCTGCCTTGGGGGGTGGGGGTGCACGTAGACCAGGGCTGGGGGAGGGGGCCTGTGTGCTTCTCTGGGTGCCGGGAGTCAGTCCCAGACTCCCAGGCTGTCCCCTGACATCCCCTTTGCAGAGCCATGAGTGCAGCGGTCTTGAGCAGAGCGGGCAGGCGCTCCCAAGGGAAGGCGGGGGACGTCCACTCACCAATCCCCTTCATGGCTTTGTAGAGGGTCTCCGCGTCGGGGTCTGGGTTAAAGTGGGGACTGCCCTTGACGGTAACACCCTCCTGTTCAATCTGTAAAAGAACCCAGGCCTGTTCAAAGTGGGAAGGCAGGGAAGGCAGAGCAGACTGCCAGCCCACCTCGCAGGCTGCCCCTGCAGGGCGAGCACACAGTTCAGCCTCTGTGGGCCACTGGTGGAGGATCTCAGCTTTCAGTGCCAGCGCCAGCCCTGGGGAGTTGGGGGACGCAGACTCGTGAAGGTGGCTGGCACTGTGGCCACTTTCAGAGCCGCCGCCCAGCCTCTGGTGTCGGGAGGAGGGAAAAACCAGAAGGAGGCCCTAGGATGGGGGGCTGGCCTGAGAAAGGAGCAGCAGGGGCTTGGGGGGACCTCCTTCAGAGTCCAGCAATGGTTCTATCGGGATGACAAAGGCAATTAACCACGATTGCCTTTGTGCTCCTGCCCACCTGGCTGCCTTCGGAAGAGGCTTACAGTTTCCCTGCCTCAATGTTCTCACCAGACCTGTTCTTGGATCTTTTGTGAGAAGAATCCTGAGGCTGGGGAGGAGGTTTACCTGAGGTGATGGGAGCTTGGGAGGAGAAGGGGGGGCCCTGCAGGGTGTGTGTACAAAGGAACACGAATGGCAGTATATCCTATGAAGTGTAGCTTGGGGTTAGACCTCCTGGGGGGTCTCTGACTCAGGCCAGCTGCCCAGGAGTCAGCTGTGTGGGGAAGCTACTATTAAGTGAGGGTTCCCTGAGAGACCACAGCCTGCCTGGCCTGGTTGTGATGGGTCAGTGGTTCTCCTCTGGGCTCTGTGGGACTGCCAGATCACCTCCACAGAACTGCTCTTTGGTTAATAGGCTGGCACCACCCAGAACCACAGCTTGTAGGAGGGAGCCACATAACCTCTCCTGCCCCTGCCCCTGCCCTGGGGTGTGGGCTCCGATCAGGCCAGGCCTCTCCCAGCTAGTGCCATCTGAGGGCAGGGAGCAGGCCCCACCCACCACACCCCCCAGCTCCCTCCAGCATGGTTGACAGGCAATGGGAAAGGACAACGCACCCCAAACCACAAGGACAATGAGCAAGCAAGGACAGGCTTCATGGAGTTGAACGCGCTACCTGGAGAGTGGGCAGACAAGGCTGGGAAGAGAGGCATGGTCTGAGCTCAAGCTGCCTCCTTTCTGAGAAGCGGGTACTTAGAAGAAGGTAGAGAGTCAGGGCACCCAGCTGAGCATCCTGACAGCTTAGGGCCTTTGCAAGTCCCCAGGCTCATGGAGGACAGAAGGTTAGGTTTAGAAAGAGCTGCATGGTGCTCTGAAAATTGTGATATAAACAAGATAACCAAAGTACTTGGGCCCTTGACCTGGGCCAAATCTTTAATTAAGGGCTTGCCTGAAGGCTCTTTAGAGTTGTGCCCTGTAGAATTTCACAGATGCAAATGAATGATCTTTTTTAAGTATGTGTTTGCGGGAAAGGGATAGTAGAGGAGTGAAGGGAGATTGGACATTGGAATCTGAAGAAGACTCAAGAGATCCTTCAAAGGAAAGGAGTTTAGTCCCATTGTGTTTGGTCTCTCGTGCACTTACACACCTACTTCTTCTATCTGCCCCTCATCCACTCATCTACTTTCCCACCTACCCACCCACCAGCCCACTCATTCATTCATCTATTCATCCATTCTTCACCCATTCAACAGCCACATCCACTCATCCATCCACCCATCCATCCACCCATTTAATCACCACATCCATCCTTCCTTCCTCCCTCCCTCCCTCCCTCCCTCCCTCCTTTCCTTTCCTTCCTTCCTTCCTTCCTTCCTTCCTTCCTTGTCCTGATTAGATACAGGGCAGATTGCCATCCATGGGGTATATATGAGGATATTCCTTTTGAGTAAGAGGTAAAAAGCCTTTCTATACCCTTTGGTTGAATGTCCAATGTCTGGTAACAAATTTTCCTATCTCATTTCTTAGCACCATGCACAAGACACATTTCCTTGCTCAAAGTCCATCCAGAAGAGCCTGTGTGGTCCCAGAGGTTGCCCAATTGTGTGCATGAATACAGTGTATCCCTTGTTTTGTGGAGTCTGAGCTGCTGTTACTACCCGTAGCCATTTGATCATCTCCTTTGGGCCAGGCCCTCTGTGCAAGATGCTGTAGGTGTTGTAAGTGCAATGCTGCACAACTCCTTGACTTCTCCAATAGTTGCACTAGGTAGGTATGAATGCCCCATTTTACAGGACAGGGAGTTGGGCTCAGAGCACTTGGCAAGGTGACACAGCTAGTAAGTGGTGGTGTCGGCACTGGTCCCAGAATCTGACTCAGAAGTTGAGCTCTGTGTACTTCCCTCTTTCGATGATGACTATTGATGACTCCACCTTTTCGAGACAGTGAACTTCCCTAGAACCCTTCACTGAAGGAAGCCTTGCCCACAGGGTGTCTGGGGGCTCGAGCTCTGGGTGCCACCCGTGAGGGCTTTCTCCCTGCCCCCAAACTGGCAGTAAACGTGCAGTGACCGAGTCACTGGGGAGCAGCCCACTCAGCAAGTCTGAGGTCAGCTCGGGCGGTGGTGTTAGTCAGCCGCTCCCGGGGGGCGGGGGTGGTGATTTTGCTGCATTAAGAAGCCTCAGCCTCTCTGCCCACTCCGAGGTTTTAGGGGATAAAAAGTACAATTATCTGGAATCAGACCCCCGAATATAAGCAGGGAGGGATAGAACTCCAGATCTTCCTATCTGAAACACTGCCCTGTTGGAGGAAGAGTCTGTCTGGGCCCCCTGCCTGGAGTGAGCTTGTCCAGACAGGAACATTTTCACCGAAAGGATGACCGCCCTGCCTGAGACTCTATCTGTAAGAGCTCTGTTCAGGGAAGCCGCCACACCTTTACCCTCCCTCGTCATGAGGCTGCCCTGGGAGACAGGACTTCATCTCAGTGAGACAGGCACAGACAGGCGCCCTCTAGCTGATCTTTCACAAGCCACCCTCCACCCCCACCCCCACCCCAGTCCTGGG